>NC_141036.1:57290000-57440000 GCF_052040795.2 Danio rerio
GTACAGGTGAATTGGGTAGGCTAAATTGTCCATAGTGTATGAGTGTGTGTGTGAATGTGTGTGTGGATGTTTCCCAGAGATGGGTTGCGGCTGGAAGGGCATCCACTGCGTAAAAACTTGCTGGATAAGTTGGCGGTTCATTCCGCTGTGGCGACCCCGGATTAATAAATATATTACCACCGATGTGAAGTGACCACCCTTTTATTTTAATGAATAAAATACAACTGTTTAGTTTAAACGCACCACAATATATTGTCTATATTTACTGAGAAAATGATAAAAATACACATTTTCAAAGAATTTTGTACTCATTTATGCTGAACACTGTATATGAGGTATTATTACACTGACACCTTATGTCTGGTTTAAACTTCTGCGTTGAGTGCTCCATCAGGCCCGTGGCTACAGCACCGCTCCCACAATCGTCACCGCTACCAAGCCGACCAATCAAAAAGCTAGCGCTACGCGTCACTGCGTCAGCATTAAGGCAGATATATATATACTTTTTCATCGTGATCAGCGTGACCCATGTCGCAAGCCTTCCGCGTAACCATGCATTTTTATTTCTGCATGCTGTTTGTGTTGCTGTGCAATAACACTTCTGAATCAGTAGCTGGCAGTAGGTTTTTATGTTCCTCTGTGTCGAGTTTCTTCGCTGGTGTTTTGTTTATTCTAAACACTGGCCTTTCTCAATATGCGTTCTTCAGCGATCTTGTGTTCTCGTGCAACGTCATCATCTGCTGCCTAAGTTCAGTTCCAATACTCAAGACCGCAAGTACAGAGGACGCATGAAACTTCCCAGATGTGTTCTTGATATCGAGGACGCACCGATGCAGACTTGAGCACTGAACTCGCTCTGGAAGTCCCAGAAGTCATTACGACTGGAGATGGGAAGCGCAGCGTTTTATTTAAAGTTTTTATTAAAGTTCAGAGAACTAACTTATTAACCTCAGGAGTTTCCTTAAATGAAGCGGTGAAAGTAAACATTACCATGGACATCTTAATAAAGGAACAAACACATTTAGGGTGGTTGTTTGCTGAAATTCGCATTAAAATCTGTTTTATTTATGTTGTGCAACTTATATTTATAATGTATATATTTATAATATATAACTCTTTATGCAGAGTATATATTTTGAAAAGGGGGAAAAACAATAAATCGAATGCTGTAATTTTTAAATAATTTACCATTTAAAATGCGTGAAGGTCACGTGACCATCAGAACAAATGCAGCATCTCATTCCTCACAGGATGCGTTCTCTGTTCTCGTGGTCTTCCAAATTGGTTCTTCTGAGGACACCTGGCAAGACCGGTCTCCACAAGACTGCAAGTCCACTCTCTGCGTTCTTGGAATTGAGAAACAGCCACTACCTTAAGGCTGATTTATACTTCTGCGTCAAACGCCGGCGTATGCTACGGCGCTGACGCATAGCCCTTCGCCGTGGCCGTCACTGACGTGCACCTCTCAAAAATTGTAACTACACGTCGCAACGACGCGTAGCGCAAGCTCTGTGATTGGTCGGCTCGGTAGCGCTGACGATTCTGGGCGGGACCGAGAGCCGTGCGAATGGTGCGAGCGATTGTTTACAAGTGTGGAGTCCCGTGAAGGAGCTCCAGATGGAAAGTTTTGTTTTGTGTTTACCTCATAGTTAAAGTTGTTGCACGTCCGCCGGTTCCTGCCTCAAAATGAGCGAGTTTGAGCCACTTGTACATCCCGGAAGTGTTCAGGAAAAGCAATAAAGCAGCGAAGAAACTCGACACAGAGGAACATTTACACCTCACTGCCCACTAGCGTTTCGTAAGTGTTAATGCAGACCAACAGAGACAGCGCGCAGAAGTATAAATGCACAGCCACGCGCGTTGCATGCGCCGTGGGTTACGCCGGTCACCTGACGCAGAAGTATAAATCAGGCTTTATTGTACAAGTAGCTCAAACTCGCTCATTCAGAGGCGGGAACTGGGAGACATGCAACAACTTTAATCATAAGATGAACACAAAGTTACATTTTTTTGGGAGGTGTGCGTTGGCGTAAGACACGGCGAGCGCTATGCGATCGTGCAAAGTCTGCGTCAGACTATAAGAGTGTGCTTGATGCAAAAGTACATAGCCTTTAGTTGTTGTCTTATGTAAATCCCTATAGAAAACATATGATAGTTGTAGGAGCCATACATTGTATATTGGCGATTGGCCACAAGGGTCAGACCGTAACCTAACAACTTAAGGTAACAGAGAAGTGTGCATTATAGATTAAGGAAAATTGATGGAGGAATTCTGTTGATTGGAAAATAAACACGTTTTATTTGCATCTATTTTGCCTACGGACTCTGACTTTTACGCTTAAAAAAACGTACTTGCTCTACCAACAATAGCGTTATTTATTTATTTATTTATTTATTTATTTATTTTTTTTTTTATTATTGAAAAGCTGCTACAATACTAATTATTTTTTAAGAGGAAAAATACCAGGGCTATCTCATGGCAATTCATAACTTTTTTTGATTTTAGCGGCTAATTTTTGTGAATTTGTACGATCTCATTCGTACAATTTCGAATGATTTGCTTATCCCCCAATGACGATGGGTTTTTGGGGCGGGATTGGCTGCCACGCCTCCTTTATCAAATCGTACGAAAATTTTGACATATGACTGAACTAATATGAATTTGTACGAATTAGCCAATAAACTGGCAAAGCATAAAATACTTACATTTCCTCGTGAGATCACGCTGAAAATACGTATAAAGTTCTGTACTAAAATATTTATCATAAAAAATCTGCTTTTTCGCCTGACATTTACTAAGTCATAAACTCTGCGAGCTTCACTCGTTTAAAGCGTCTCGATAGGGTTTGGAACAGATTGTACATCAGTACTCATTTCTTTGGCACAATGAAACTCCAAATCAGCTTGTTGTCAAGGCCCTGCATATTTATTTGCCCACACACACTCAGTGTTAAAAATATGTTTCATAGCAATATATAAAGCTCTCTCGCCCTCTCTCTTTCTCCAACTCAGTGCATTAATATCCCCACAGGGGCGCTCTGTGTGTTTGTTCCAACGCCTGCGTTTAAGGAAAAAACGGCAACACACAAACTAAACTGGGACAGTTGGGAAATGAGGTACACATGGTTCAGTTAACACTCATGCATTGGTTTCCCAGCCCCAGAGAAAAGCTTAGTGGTTTTCAATGTTAAATTATTCATCGGATGACACGTTCTTAAGTTACACTCAACAAATAACACTTGTTTTATGGACAGAAGTAACAAGAACTTGTGTCTTGCTATGTACAATTGATAACCTCAGTAAAGACGCATCTCTGTCACCCCATTTACCTTTTATATAGTGTACTAAAAAGCCCCTCATTCAGTCCCATAATGCACTGCAACCTTTATAAGCAATAGCGTGGTTCTGAATGATTTCTGATGGTGTTCTAAATGGTATACTGTCAGTGTGTTACTAATGGGATATAATTGCAAGGGCATTTCGGAGAGAAAAACAATCATGGCGACCATATTGAAGTAGCATTCCAAACCAAAGTGGCGAGTTTTGAGTTTGGGCCCTTTCGAATGAAGGATTTTGAAAACATATATGGTCTTTGGTGTCACACACTGCACTCAATTTGGAAGGGCTCATTCCTGTGCTGTGATCCCCTTAGAGCAGTGGTCACCAAACTTGTTCCTGGAGGGCCGGTGTCCTGCAGATTTTTGCTCAAACCCTAATCAAACACACCTGAACAAGCTAATCAAGCTCTTACTTGGTATACTTGAAACATCCAGGCAGGTGTGTTGAGGCAAGTTGGAGCTAAACCCTGCAGGGACACCGGCCCTCCAGGACCAGGATTGGTGACCCCTGCCTTAGAGGGATTAGGGCATAGGGATGAACCTTTCCGAATGGAACCCAGTGCAAATGTTGCCCTCTGAACGGCACTTTGGTTTGGAATTGTACTTCAATATGGAGGCCCTGATTTTATTTTATTTTTTTCGCTCCAAAGTGCTCAAAACTGGCCACTTTGTAGGGCCCTTTGAAATGGAGGATTTTATAAAATACAACTGATTGGATACTTCAGGCTTTAATCCTATAAGCAGGGAATATGTTTGTCACACACTGCACTCAATTCGGATACTCCAAAGGGATTAGGGCATGGGGTCAAAATCGATCCTGGAGGACTGGCGTCCTGCAGAGTTTAGAACAACCCCAATTAAACACCTGAATCAGCTAATCAAACTCTTTCTAGGTATACCACAAACTTCCAGGCAGCTGTGTTGAAGAAAGTTGGAGCTAAACTATGCAGGACACTGGCTCTCCAGGATCGAGTTTGTGCACCCTTGAATTTGAGCATAGGGATGAACCCTTCTGAATGGAACCCAGTACAAATATTGCCCTTCAAAGGGCTCTTTGGAGTACAAACAATTATGGCCACCATATTGATGTGTTGTTCCAAACAGAAGTGTTTAAAATTGGCCACTTCAAAGGGCCCTTCGGTATGAATGATTTTGAAGGGTACAACTGATGCACACTTCAGGCCCCCATGATCCTTTGCGCAGGGAAGAAGTTTGGTGTCTGACATAAGTTCCATTCAGAAGGGCTCATCCCAATTCCCTAATCCTGCTGTCACTCTGGAGGGTACACCAGAAGGGATTAGGGCATAGGGATGAGCCCTTCTGAATGGAACACAGTGAGAGCTTTTCCAGGAGTTGGCGGCCAAATTGTGGGTCCAAATTGGCTTACTTGTTTACATCAGCACACCATTAAGTGGACTTTATTAGTAAACTAAGTCAATGAGGCTGTAAGGGGCGATTTCAGACAAAGCCACAGTTAAGGTCCTTAAAACATGTCAGTTTGACTTGCAGTGCGTTCCTACTGGCACGTTGCGAGCCCAGTTGAGCGATCATTTACAGTTCATTCATATGGAAGTTGAGCTTCATGCACAACATGAACGTTCACACCAATCCTCGGAATGAATGTATTTAAAATGCTCAATCCCCTGCAATTGCACTGTGCCAGTGAAATCGCAACTTTTCACAAAACAACAATGTTCTCGTACTAGATAAGTAGAGCAAAACAAATCTCTTAAATTCAGGGGAAATGAAGCAAGAATAGCTGGCTAGCCAGTTGAGTTTCTGTTTACTTTGCACCAATTCTGGGTCTTGGGTAAAAAAAGTGATTAAAGTCAAGTTACCTTCATGTTACCTAAAACCCAATATTGGTGCCATCTAAACTAAAACGTAACTGGCTAGCCAGCTAATAAACATTATTGTACAGGCCCCAGATGTCTCACATGAAGTAAATACAGCACACCGAGAGTGTTTTCCATATTGAAACATGGTTCTTGGAAATCTTAGGTTCAGCTACAGTAATAGTCAAACAGTAGACTCTTTAGGACCTTCCTGGGCTGCGCTCCTGCAACCGTAGAGCCACTTAATGACGCGCGCATTCCTCTCAATAATAGACACACCTGTCGGAATCTGCTCTGCAAGTTCCTCTTGGAAAATCCCTTCTCCAGAGTGTCTGGAAAACTCACTAGGCTCCGATCCGCCTCCTCCGACACTCCTAAGTAGCAGCGAGAGCGTGTCGACTGAACTGGCACCAGCTAGAAAGTTCTCCGGTCCGAGCCTCTCCACCATATCAAAGTCTAATCCACAGTAATCAAAGAAGCGCTCCTGCTCAGATATAGCTAGCGAGCACCGAAGTCGCAATTCTGACTTTGAGCGTTTCATGTTGGTGCGCTTCCAAGGAATGACGGGCTTCCAAGGGTCCATGTCATTATTGTTAGAGTTCCTTGTGCTATTTCGTAAACAAATCTTCGGTTGCTTCTCCTCGTTGTTGTTTTGAATCTCTGCCGATGAGTGTTCTCGCTCAGATTTGCTTGAACGTCTTGTCTCGACTCCACCATCGACAGTGTCTTTATCATTGGACCAGGACATTCGAGAATCCCCGTCTCGAGAGGATGAAGCCTTCTCCTCGTTTATCACCGTTTTTTGAGCCACATCATTGACGCTACTCTTTTCTCGCATGGATCCCTGGAAGAGCCGTCGCACAAAGCTGTATCCCTTGACCTCTATGTTACCGTTGATGTTTTCCCCGGGACTTTTGCAATCCTTTTTCTGTCTGTAAATGACCAGGGAGTCTGGACGCAGCATGCGCTTGCCGTTGCTTCTGCGCATTATTGGCGCACTATGTGGAGCCACTAATGGAGTTCTTGGGGAAAGAACTGGAGGCTTGTTTGCATTATTGTTTGTTTCCACATCAGATTCATTCCGGCAGTTCTCTTTCCTGGAGTCATCTTCATTTTCATCCCTTGAAAATGATGGTGCGGAGAAAGGCACCATTTGATTTCGGGGCAGGAGAACGGGTGTTGATGGAGTGGAGGTGGTGAGGTTGCGACGCGGGACTGGTGGAGGGGTTGCACAGGGAACTAACACAGGTTCCTGCTTGGTGTTTATAACCTGTTGTGTCTTGACGTACTTTGCCTTGTCAGCTTCAAGTCGTTCTACGGCGCTGATCGAACGGCCTCTGCTTCCGGCGTCCATCTGCCTACGCAGGTAATCAGGCCCCTTGTTTAGGAGGCGCAGTGGTGAAGGCGAACCAATGGGAGTTAAGGGCTTCATTTTTGAGTTCTGGAAAAATTCATCCAAACTGAAAGGACAAAGCAGTTGCTTTGCCCTCTAAAAAGAAGGAATGAAACGTCAATCTGTCAATCTCAGAATACTAGCAGTATAGATATCACTTTAGGGATCCATTTATAGGATCCCTATACATGTAGATGTTTAGGCATTTGGAGAATCTGCAATAACTTTCTGCAGCTAACCTCTTCACTGTGTGCTTTTGGAAACAATCCAATGCCTAAATTCAGTGTTTAAACCAGAGATACATAAGGGCTGGGCATGGGGAAATCCTTTTTGTCACAATCCAAGGTCACAGATCTCAAATGAGACCATCTCTTCACCACAGAGTATCAGAAATAGCTGTCAGTGTTCATTTTTCTCTTTCTCTCCCCCCTTGTTTCGGCCCTTTTAACTTCCTTTCTTCTGTTGATCTTTTCAGAGAAGGTCGTCTAAGGGGAAGAGAGCTAATGAGCTTGATTATTTGCTTTTTGATAGCAGTCTGAGGTCTTTGGGTTGGGCTCCTATTGTCCTGCGGCGTTACGGTTGGGCTGACCTATAGATCTGGCACCGGGGCAACTTCGGAGATTGATAGACTTAGGTCCTGTCCTTCTCCCTGTACACCTGGATCCCTGCGGAGACAAAAAACATAGAGGCACTGTTTAGTTTCTAAGCATTTCTCAAGGGAGATCGGCTCGTGCAAATCATAAGCCATATGGCAGCACAGATAGAACTCCCTGTAGCCTTTTGATGGAGTTGCCAGAAATTGATGTCTGGGGCCGCAGGCAGTGCCATTAGCTCATGCATGGACTGAGTTGACTTCACAGTGCTCACCCATCGAATTAGTCCTAAATAACTGCTCACTCGTATAAATCTGCTGTCCTGCACAAAAACGGTGCAGTTTTAGCCCTGTACTAATATGCATAATTCATGACATGCACTGCAAAGCTTGGATTAACATTATAATGTACAATTGTACCCATTTACATTCAGATGCATTTAGAAAGTCTATTAAATGTGCATTCAGACTGCAGAGGTAACAGCCTTCACCATCAGCATTAGCTTAACCCGCATGCTACATTTGCATTCCTTGAGGGCTTTGCTAAATAATGCATGACTATGCCCATATTTGAGACCCCGAAATCAGCCTATAAAAACCGTAACTGCATTTCATCTGCATAGTTTTACTGCATCACAGCAATAAAAACCCAGGGAATGTGATTGCAAGGCAAGAGTTTGAGCCTAAAACAGTTTTGACTGCATGGTTGGTTCTCAAAGGGAATACATTCAAAGCATGACGCATCAAATACTATTTTTGTACTCCCTCGCAGGAAAAAAGACACAATACAGAGCATTTGAAGTGTATATATCCCTGTGACCTAGTAAACGGGAACAACTGCAGAACTTTCATCGTGTGTTGCCAGTTTCACTATGAGGAGAAGGCATTTAGAGCAACTAAAAGCAGATTTTTTTTTTGCTTCCACTTGAAAAAAAAAACACCACAACAAAGACGCAAATGTGAAGCTCTAACTTGAAAGAGATCTCATACACATATCTAAGATGGATTTTTACCGCTCCACCACAGCGCCGCTCATGTATCTAGACCCCCTCTGAAAGCCTTCGCTATAAATCCAGTCAAAAAGGGAACTGCAACATTTTCCAGATGTCACACGGTCCGGGAAAAGCAGCTATTGTTTGGGAAAGTTCCGGGAAAGAATTCTGAACAGGTGTTGAGCATGAGATGGATCTGGATTTAGGGACTTTCAGAAGGACTGGAGCAACAGGGGGTCTAAACTCAGAAAACACCACTTGTTTAAGCAGTTGGGGATCAGCAATGCAGCTACAGACGTTTTCTTGTTATTTTTCAACGTTTACTTTCATGATATTTAAATTCTACATTTGGTCTACAGAAACCCTTCCCTCAGGCAATCCATCTGATGAACACCACTACTTGCTATAAGGGCTGCTCGATTATGGGAAAAAAAAATAATCACGATTATTGTGGTCATAATTGTAATTCAAAACGATTATCAGTTGAAGTCAAAATTATTCATCATCCTGTGAATTTATTTTTATATATAAATATTTCCCAAATTATGTTAAACAGATGATTTTTTACAGTATTTCCTATAATATTTTTTTCTTCTGGAGAAAGCCTTATTTGTTTTATTTCAGCTAGATTAAAAGCAGGTTTAAATATTTTGAAACCTATTTTAATAGCTCGACATTATTACCCCCCTCAAGCAATATAGATGTTTGATTGTCTGCAGAAGAAACTACTGATATACAATGACTTGTCTATTTACCCTAGATAAGCCTTTGTGTCACTTTAAGCTGAATACTAGTATCTTGAAAAACACCTAGTAAAATATAATGTACTGTCATCATAGCAAAAATAAAATTAATCAGTTATTAGAAATGAGCTATTAAATCTGTCATGTTTAAACTGCGCTTTAAGCATCTTCACTGTATTTTTGATTTTACTATTGATTAATGATGAAAACAGTTGGCAGCAGCAGTAATACCGCACGCTGTCACTTTAGGAATAGTGCGGCTCTGATATGGTTTCTCTTTCACATGTCTTTTAATTCTCAACTTGTGTGTTTATTAAACAAATGAGGGTTAATATGAATAATCACTAAACACTGCGCTCTGACACAAATGTGCATGTATTTCACCATTAAAGCGCTCACATTAATGCCGAGTTCAGACTGCATGATTTTCAAACTAGTCGTGTCACAGATGTTTTCACACTGCTTGACTATCTGGGCTAGCGTTTCGTCGCTGCTTTGTTTACACTGCAAGATGGTTCGGCGACATGGACATTTACATTGCATGATTTTGCTATAGGGAGAATCGCCGACAACTTCATACAAACTACGTCTCACAGCCAAAAACATGTAGTATATCTTTTGTTATTAACTACATAATGAGAAAGAAGCCTTTAATGGGGTAGAACATGCACATGTTTGCTCACCTGGGTTTAAAGGGAATTAGCCATTTCTCCTCAACATTGATAATAAACTAATTTCTTTCTGTATTAAACGTCAAACAGACACGGTTGCTCCTGTGTCCTATCAAACTAGTTTTTCCTCCATTTCGTGGGTCCAAAATAAACCGAAAAAGAGCGCTTTTAACTTCTCCCCAGCCTCCCGCTGGCCTGCAGCAGGTATACACACACGCACACGCAAGTGAATGCTGCTCTCTCATTGGCTGTAGGTGATCGCTGATGTTATTTTCAGTCAAAACTCAATTCACACGGCATGATTTGAATCGCCGACAGCTCCAGATATTCAGCACACCAAATATCTCACAGGCATCGGCGACTCATCGGCGATTCTCTCAGATCGCGTCTTTGATAGTTCATACTGTGTGATTGTCACTCACGTGCACGAGCAGCGATTCGCCTGTGATTTCAGGCATTTGTCGGCGATTTCTCAAAACCTGTCGGCGAGCCAAAATCAGGGCTAAAATCACGCAGTCTAAACTAGGCATAAGAGGCCATTAGATTTGGGTGTGTGCTGCTGTCCGAGGGCAAGCGTGGCGCGCACACACACACACACACACACATGCGCTACCTGTCCGAGGCTGAGCACGGAGCGCACACACACAACAGCACGTGCTCTTTTGCGCTTTTAAAAATATAAATGATGCGCATCCTGTGCTGCAAAAGTTACATTACAGCACATGCTTTTAGTCATTTTCACGTGGAACTGAGCTTTGCACAGCAACACATGTACAACTGGAAAGGGGGCGGGATATGCTGGAATAATCGTTTATTTCGATTAATGGTTTTTCATAATCGTTACAAGCCAAAATTGAAATCGGATTTTCGATTAATTGCACAGCCCTACTCGCTATACACTTTTTATACATATATACACTTATTCAACAACACACTTTACATGCCAATTTGCACACAATATAACGTTGTGTATAATAGTAATATAGGGCAAAGCAGTGGCGCAGTAGGTAGTGCTGTCGCCTCACAGCAAGAGGGTCGCTGGTTCGAGCCACAGCTCAGTTGGCGTTTATGTGTGGAGTTTGCATGTTCTCGCTGCATTCGCGTGGGTTTCCTCTGGGTGCTCTGGTTTCCCCCACAGTCCAAAGACATGCGGTACAGGTGAATTGGGTAGGCTAAATTGTCTGTAGTGTATGAGTGTGTGTGTGTGAATGTGTGTGTGGATGTTTCCCAGAGATGGGTTGCGGCTGGAAGGGCATCCACTGCGTAAAAACTTGCTGGATAAGTTGGCGGTTCATTCCGCTGTGGCGACCCCGGATTATTAAAGGGACTAAGCCGACAAGAAAATGAATGAATGAGTAATAGTAATATACCTACACTTGTCACTTGTACATACACTTGTCCGTTTGTATATTTGCATTCACTACTTACTTCTATTTTTAAAATATATTTAGGGCTGCAACAACGAGTCGATTCAATTGATAAAAATCGATTACTTAAAGACTTGGCAACGAATTTCATTATTGGTTTGTTGTGTCGCGCAACACGGGGATGTTAGTTCAGTGCAGTGCAGAGCGGAGTGAACACGGTCTCTCTTTCGCACTGACACGAGTTTGGTGCCTCATAGTCAGGGCTGAAGAGGAAGGGAGTTCAACAGCAGGGTCCTACTTTTGTTCCGTTTTGAAGTGAGGACCAGAAAGTCCCTGGTGCTGATGTTTTACTCGTTATCCAGCTTGACAAGCATGACAAGTTAGCGTCAGCTCATTTACCTATAGAGCAGCAACTGAAAAAAATCTAACTGAGCTATGGCGCGATGTCTGGCGCTAAATTAGAGAGAGGTCGCGCTGAGCAGAGCTCTCAGGAAGGGACCATCATTCTTTTTTTTTCTTTTTCTTTTTTCTAAAACAAAACCAACTTAACCCCGCTGAGAAAGACGTGTCATATTATCACAATTATACAGCATTTTAACCGACTAATGCTTAATTTATGTTTTAGACATGTAAATACACACGCTTACTAGAAAAACAAGGCATTTAGAGTTTGTAAAACACACAAAGAAGTCCATTCAAATATAATTTGCCGATGTGTTTTATTCATATCAGATACACATTACACATAGTGAAAGTAACTATAAAGTTGAATCTATTCTTCTCTAAGCTTACCATCCACTTACTTGCATTTATTTGGAGAGTAGCTGGTGAATTTACGTGCTGAATCCTGCGTGTTCTGCTTTTTATGAATGAGGCAAACGTGCGGCCGCAAGTAAAGATGGATGACAACCATCTCACGTTATAGATCACGATCACTTACATGTTTATGTGAACTGGTATACCAGCTCAGGGATGAGCTTTTTTGAATAATCGGTTGGAAATGAATGCTTTTTAATAATCCGATTAATCGATTGCTCGAAAAAATAATCGACAGATTAATCCATTATTAACATAAAATAAATGAAAATAAAATAAATGGTTGCAGCGCTAAATATATTAATTTTCTGTTTTTTGTCTTGTCTCTGTAAGTCTGTTGCACTGTAGAACCTCTGTCAGGAAAGAAATTCCTCGTATGTGTGAACATACCTGGCAATAAAGCTCTTTCTGATTCTGATTCTGACATTAGTCTTTCGAATATATTTTAGGCAATAGGCAAACATACACTGTATTAGTCAAAATTAAGGTGGCACGGTGGCTCAGTGGTTAGCACTGTGGCCTCACAGCAAAAAGGTCACTGGTTTGAGTCCCCGCCAGATGGCATTTCTGTGTGGAGTTTGCATGTTCTCCCCATGTTGGCGTGGGTTTGCTCCGGTTTCCCCCACAGTCCAAACACATGCGCTATAGGTGAATTGATTAACTAAATTGGCCGTTGTGTGTGTGTGTGTGTGTGTGTTTCCCAGTACTGGGCTGCAGGGGCGGACTGGGACAAAAATTCAGCCCTGGCACTGTTGCCACATCAGCCCACATTACCACACCGACACAGCCCCACCCACGGACACGCACATTGACTATTTATTATGGTGTTAAGATGGTGATATAATATGACATTTTTACCAGATTTTGATTATGTCCGGTTAACCTTGGATTGGGTCGGCCCATCTTGAAACCAGGTGGCAGTTGCCGATTGGGCCAAATGCTTAACATTTATTATTATTATTATTATCATCATCATAATATCACATCTAGCAAGAGATAAAAGCTGTCTGCACTTAAAAACAATACATATTTAAAAAAATAAATAAATAAATAAAAAAAAACTGACCGGCCCACATTTAAAAATTGGTCCGGCCCTTCTGGCATTTGCCAGAATTGCCAGATGGCCAGTCCGCCCCTGCTGGGCTGGTGCTGGAAAGGCATCTACTTCATAAAACAAATGCTGGAATAGTTGGCGGTTCATTCCGCTGTGATGACCCCTGATAGATAAGGAAAATTAATGAATAGTCAAAATTATGTATTTTTATGTCAAAAATAATCAGACATATTTTGTTTATTTTCGTGCTGTAAGTATATCAAAACTCAATGTGTCTTTAGTAATGTGCATTGCTGAGCATTTCATATGGACAAGTATAAAAGTAACTTTCTTAGTATTTAGATTGTTTTTAACCCTCAGATTCCAGATTAAATACAGTTTTTCTGCCCCAATGTTATCATATCATTCAAGTAAATGCATTCTTCTTCAGCTTCCAGCTTCAATATTAAACTCCATTTGAAATCATTGACACTGGTTTGGTGATCTAGTGTCAGATATATCAGGCAGCCTCAACCTTAATGGGCTGCACAATATAAAGCTGTCAAGATCGAAATGTGCTGCACAAACTATACGACGCAGTATATGTTTTATAATTATCACACACTATTATTAGCCTTCTCGACATCACTCTAGACTCCAGGCCATTATCGGCTTGCGGATGCATTACCTCAGTAGTATAGATCTTTCCAAAGCTGCATCGTGACAACTATTTCAATCACTGAGTTTAGGGCAGAAACAGGGCTAATAATAGCCGAGCAAAGGGTTTAACTGAAACATGCTCACATCTCTGTGAGATTTATTTATTTATATATACAGAGATGAAGCATTGAATGCTGAACTGAATTATAATCATATCTGTCCTCAAAAGACTTTTACTTTATCATCATCATCATTTTCATCCGCTTAAGCCTGATTTATACTTCTGCGTCAGGTGACCGGCGTAACCCACGGCGCAGGCAACTCGCGTGGCTGTGCATTTATACTTCTGCGCGCTGTCTCTGTTGGTCTGCATTAACACTTCCTAAACGCTAGTGGGCAGTGAGGTGTAAATGTTCCTCTGTGTCGAGTTTCTTCGCTGCTTTTTTGCTTTTCCTGAACACTTCCGGGATGTACAAGTGACTCAAACTCGCTCATTTTGAGGCAGGAACCGGCGGACGTGCAACAACTTTAACTATGAGGTAAACACAAAACAAAACTTTCCATCCGGAGCTACCTCACGGGACTCCACACTTGTAAACAATCGCTCGCGCGGCGTCGCGCCATTCGCACGGCTCTCGGTCCGGCCCAGACTCGTCAGCGCTACCGAGCCGACCAATCACAGAGCTTACGCTACGCGTCGTTGCGACGTGTAGTTGCATTTTTTGAGAGGTGCACGTCAGTGACTGCGATGGCCACGGCAAAGGGCTATGCGTCAGCGCCGTAGCATACGCCGGTGTTTGACGCAGAAGTATAAATCAGCCTTTATCCAGGGTCGGGTTGCGGGGGCAGCAGTCTTAGGAGAGAACCCCAGACTTCCATCTCCTCAAACACTTCTTCCAGCTCCTCCAAGGGATCCCGAGGCATTCCTAGGCCAGCCGAGAGACATAGTCCCTCCATAGTCCTGGGTCTCTTACCAGTGGGACATGCCTGGAACACCTCCCTAGGTAGGTGTGCAGGAGACATCCGAAACAGATGCCTGAGCCACCTCAGCTGACTTCTCTCGATGTGGAGGAGCTCCTCACCCTGTCTATAAAGGTGCGCCCTGCCACCCTACGATGGAAACTCATTTTAGCTGCTTGTATGCGAGATCTTGTCCTTTCAGTCAAGACCCAAAGCTCATGACCATAGGTGAGAGTAGGAACGTAGATTGACCGGTAAATCGAGAGCTTTGCCTTTTAGCTCAGCTCCTTCTTCACCACAACGGACCGGTACATTGACCACATTACTGCTGCTGCTGCACCGATCCCTCTGTCAATCTCACGCTCCGTCTTTCCTTCACTCGTGAACAAAACCCCGAGATACTTGAACTCCTTCACCTGGGGTAATGACTGCCACCTTATCGTGGTGGATGTGAGTGCCTGAGTGATCCTAAGAGCTATGTTGTTGGGGGCTAATGCCCCTGGTAGGGTCTCCCAAGGCAAACAGGTTTTAGGTGACAGGTCAGGCTAAGTGCAGTTCAAAAACCCCTGATGAACTTCATTACATCGAGGACCGTGACGTCACCTGGTATGGCGCAGTCGGAACCCCACCTTGGAGCCAGGCCTGGGGTTAGGGCTCGTATGCGAGCACCTTGTGGCTGGGTTTTTTTCCTTGGAACCCGGCCGGGCTTAGCCCGAAAGAAGAGATGTGGGAACATCCTCCTGCGGGCACACCACCTACAGGGGGAGTCACAAGGGGTTGGTGCATTGTGGAACGGGTGGTGGTCGAAGGTTAGGACCAAGACAACCCGATCGTCAGGCACAGAAACTGGCTTTTGGGACTATTATTATTATTATTATTATCATTTATTTTATTATTATTATTATTTATTGTTCAGAAACTTTGAGGTTAGTTTTTGGGTATTCTAGCCCCAAAAATAATTAAGCTAAAGCAACAAAATGACTATAATATACCAATAATAACGTAATAATAACGTTAAAATTACAAAGTTACCATAATATATTATATTTATTTATATTTATATATTTAGTCATTTAGCAGATGCTTTTATCCAAAGCGACTTACAAATGAGGACAAGGAAGCAATTTACACAACTATAAGTGCAACAATGAATATTAATACATAATACATACAGTTAAAACTATATTACACACATTACAGTTTGTATTACAATTATAGTACATGATATATAGTTTACTCTTATTTATAATAGACTAAGCATTGGTAAACTAGTTTTTAGTGCTAGAATCACTGAAAATACCCCAAAACTGCCCTCTTTCTGAACAAAATAATATATTTTTAATAAAGCTTTTCTGAGAATTCTGAGGTATCATTATGTTTCAGTTCAGAAAGTCAAAGAAATATTGAATCACTAAATATATATTGTATTTATTTTTGATATATTTTATTATATTATGTATGGCCAAAGCTATATTATTGATTATAATATATAATCAAAAAATAAAATTAGCAGTATTTTTATATTGATTATATTTTTAGATAGTTGTTTAAAGCTAAAATTATGATTTTAAAATAAGATGACTCATCTAGCCCTAGTTTATTAACAGTTATTTATCCAACATACAGTATTTCAGAGGATCAATACTTCTTCTGAACTGTATAGTCGCAAACGAAATTGTAAAAAAAAAAAGACTAAATTACTAACATTTTAACTCTAAGGAAAACTACTAATGAAAGAAATAATGAAGAAAGCACAAAAAGATACATAAATGATCACTTTATCATCCAAACATATACTTTTGCAATGCACTATTTTTAATGCTTAATTTTTAATCAGACAACATAATTATCAAAAATACACACAGTTTAGATTAGAATTTGATTAGATTAATAGATTTCTCATATGAATCACACCATGATTATAATTATTATGTGATATTATTATGTTATAATATTAAAATATGTTATAATATACATCTGGAGTCAGAATTATTAGCCCCCCTCCGAATTTCTTTTCTTTTTTAAAATATTTCCTACACGATGTTTAACAGAGCATTGAAATGTTCACAGTATGTCTGATAATATTTTTTTCTTCTGTTTTATTTCACCTCGAATAAAAGCTGTTTTAAATTTTTTTAAAGCCACTTTAGCGACAAAAGTATTAGCCACTTTAAGCTTTATTTTTTTCCAATGGTCTACAGAATAAAGCACCATTATACAATAACTAGCCTAATTACCCTAACCTGCCTAGTTCACCTAATTAACCTAGTTAAGCCTTTAAATGTCACTTTAAGCTGTATAGAAGTGTCTTGAAAAATATCTAGTCAAAAATTTACTGTCATCATAGCAAAGAAAAAATAAATCAGTTATTAGAGATGAGTTATTAAAACTATTATGATTAGAAATATGTTGAAAAAAAATCTTTCTGTTAAACAAAAATTGGGGGAAAAATAAACAGGGGGGGGCGAATAATTCAGCGGGGCTAATAATTCTTACTTCAATTGCATGTTATAATAATATCATAATATACTATGTTATAATATATAATATATTATAGATGTTATTAAGATGTCCAGTTTTACTGTATGCTGGACTGGTACATTTTGACAATAGGCAAAAATACACTGTATTAGTCAAAATGATCCACTTTTTATGTCAAACTAATCAGAATATTAAGTATAGATCATGATCCATGAATATATTTAGTTAATTTCCTGCTGTAATTATATAAAAACTCTATCTTTTTTTTAGTAATGTGCTTTGCTGAGCATTTCATATGGATAATGCTAACAGACAACTTTTTTTTTTTATCCGGAGAGTCTTTAAAGGAATTATTTGAAAATGTGAATCCTTCATAAATGGTAGAATTTGTATCAAAAGAACGTCATAAATTATTTTATCTTATTTTACTGTTGTTGACAAACTTTTTTACTTTGGAAAAGCTGTTATTTAGAAAATGATATTATTATTTTTTCCCCCTGTTTTTATCATGAACTAGATAGTAAATCCGATATAGCAATACACTCAAAATCTCTCTTTTCAAAATGCTGTTTTACTATTGATGAAACTTTTTCTCTCATTTCAAGGGTTGAACATTGTGGTGAGAACCTCTGAACGGCCCAACACAGAGAAAGCAGATGTTTTGCTGTCAAACTTCCATAAGCCATGATCTACTGAAAACATCACACACAGTAAGACGAGTATTTCTGCTTCAATATCCTAAAGCTGCGGTCACACAGCACTTTTTTCCCCTTAGACTTCCATTCATGCACTCGTAAATGCGTCAGACCGAAAACGCAAGTTTCGCAGGTCACTGTTGCAAAGTTTAAGCCTTGAGAACTCTGTCCTGCGAAATCGCATCACTTGACAGCGTGAGACCAATCGATGATCAAAACACGACTTCTCATGGACCAGTCGCTTGCTTTTTTAAACGTCTAATCATCTCGTTTTGTCCCGCCCCTTTTCGCAGCGCCGTACGACAGGATTTCGCAAGCTCAAACTCTAGTGTGACCGCAGCTTAATTCACAAACTACGTTCAAGGTTTGAAGGTGCATAATGTGTTGTTTCAGACTGTTGAAATTGTACATTTTGGTCTTTATTAAGTAGTTTGAACAAGCAATGTATAAATCACTTTGTTTTTAAAGCTAATCAAATGCTTCCAGGCTATAAAAAAGCCCCTACTACAGATTTCAATTTCAAAGTAATAGCTTCCGGTTGATAAAACTTTAACATTGTAATTTGTAATTAAGTTAACATTTTAAGTTACCCCCGTCTGTCCCGCCTGGTTTGAGCAGCCCAATTACCCAAAAGATCCCGTGCTGAACTGTGATATAAAAGCTCGAGGACGTCCATCAGAGCAGCTCCTGCATTATTTATCTGCGCAGACAATAGTGTCCTCCGGCTCTCAAGATAAAGAGACTGCGCTGAATGCCAGATCATTAGGAGGAAAAACAGAAAGTAGGAAAACACACCGTAGAAATAAAGCTCAACAACACAAAGCAGCACATATCTAGAGTCCGGAGTGGCATTATGAGCGTGATGTATAATGATAAACTGGGGTCAATAGAGACTCTTTAACACATGAGTGTGTAAATGAAGAGGAGGACACCTCTGAGACTCTATTGTCATTTAATGTGTCTGATGGACTCTAATGGAGACTGAGGACGGGTGTGTTTTCATGCCAAATGAGCACCGTTTACACCTGGCTTTAACATCTGTCTCAGCTGATCCAATCACAGCCATCCATACAGGTGTAAATGGAGTCTGGAGGGTTTGCTGATTTAATCACTTAGTGATGTTAGAACAAAAAAAAAACATGCTTTTTTAAAATTGAATTTAGTCATTCTTTCATTTTCCTTCAGCTCAGTCCCTTATTTATCAGGGGTCGTCACAGCGGAAATAAACCTTCCAGAACCTTTACCTTCTCTGTTTTGCAGTGGTGAATTAATCTTCCAGAGCCTCTAAAATCCATTTATCCATCTGATAGTTTAGATTATCAATAAATAAAAGATATTTTGTTTGTTTTTGTTCATTTGTATACCAAACAAAGATCATGATTAATGCATATTGTTTGCCAAGATTATATAAAAGGGAAGATTAACTCATCACTGTGAAGCAAAGGTTCTATTATTATTAATTATTATTATTAAAGTCTATTTTCAGAACATTTGTTTTCCAGTGGTGAGTCAAAGTCTCTAAAAAGCATCTAAAATCCATCCATCCATTCATCCAATAGTTTATATTACCAATAATAAAAAGATATGTTGTTTGTTTTTAATATTATTTTTATAGCAAAAAAGCTTGTGATCCATGTAAATTGTTTGCCAAGATTATATAAAATGGGAAAATTAACTCACCGCTGTGAAACAGAGAAAGAAAAGGTTCTGGAAATAAACCTTCCATCAATCTGATAGTTTAGATTGTCTTTAAATAAAAGGTATTTTGTATGTTTTGTTCATTTATATGAAAACTCATGATTCCTGTATATTGTTTGCCAAGATAAAATAAAAGGGGAAGATTAATTCGCCACTGCCAAAGAGAAAGTAAAAGTTCTGGAAATAAACCTTCCAGAACCTTTACCTTCTCTGTTACATAGTGATGAGTTTATCTTCCAGAGTCTCTAAAAACTCTCTAACATCCATCCATCCATCATTGTTTCTAAAATCCATCCATCTATTCATTCTTTGTAAAATCTATCCATCCTTTCTAAAATTCATCCATCCATCTTCACCTAGTTTTAAGTTATCCATCCATCCATCCATCCATCCATCCATCCATCCATCCAATTGTTTACATTATCACTAATCAAAAGGTATTTTGTTTGTTTTTGCTTATTAGTATAGCAATAGGAGCTCATGATTCCTGTATATTGTTTGCCAGAGTTTTGCAGTGGTGAATTAATCTTCCAGAGCCCTTAAAAACCTCTAAAACCATCCATCTATCCGATTGATAGTTTAGATTATCAATAATCAAAAAGTATTTTGTTTGTTTTTGTTTATTTGTATAGCAAAAGAAGCTCATGATTCCTGTATATTGCCAAGATTATATAAAAAGGAAAGATTAATTTATCACTGCGAAACAAAGAACCTTCCAGAACTTTTACGTTCTCTGTTTTGGAGTGGTAATTAATCTTACAGAGCCTCTAAAATCTGTCCATCCATCTGATAGTTTAGATTATCAATAAATAATCTGAATGTTTGTTTTTGTTTATTTGTATAGCAATAAAAACTCCTGATTCCTGTACATTTTTGCTGTGCAATTATTGCTGGTTTTTATAAAGTAAGCATAAAAATAATTTGGATATAGCTTATATTATTTGAGTACTATTTTAGCAACTTAGGCGTGCTTAAATATCCATACTCAATTTTTTATTATTTTGTTTCAGAAAGTTTCAAATCATCAGAATTTTAAGAAAGGTTTTTTTCCAGAACCTTTACTTTCCCTGTTTCCCAGTGGTTAATAAATTTTTCTGCGCCTCTGAAACATCTCAAATCTTACGAAGAAGGTTTTTTCGTCATCTCTTTACTATAATCATGTTTTAAATCACCAGAGCTTTGATCAAAGAATTTAATATTATTGGAAATATAATGTGACAACTAATGTTTATATGACTTATGTAAGCAGTTTGTACTGTCATACAGACTGCTGTCAGCTGCTGTACTGTTATAAAGACCTCACCCTTTCACATTACCATAAGCCATTAAACTCTAACATTTCGTCTATATAAACATCAGCATGTGCACTAAATTGTGCATTTTTACTCAGCTTGGCTATCTTGAGTAAAACTAGGCTGTATTTACTTCTATATTTTCACTCATTTTCAGTCATAAAAACCTCATAAAATCACAAGCAAACCTGATGGTCTTTCTATATATGCATGTATATTATTCTGCATGCTAGGCTTTATAGGGTTAATATGTTGCATAAAGGCGTTTAGACACAACACCACTGGACTTTAGCCTTCTTTTCCATTAGTTACGTCACAAACAGCTTTGCTTTGGTTTTACGCTGCAGTGCTGATGATAAAAGAGCTATGCTTTTCTCCACTGTAAAACAAAGAAAACCTGTACTGAATAAAGACATGGCGTCTCTGTTTAATCCTGTTAACAGATGCATGAGAGCTGGACTGTATCATGGCTCAGAGCCACAAATGTAAGACAGGAAGGAGTTTAACTGCTAAAGGTTGAGCGTTTCGGTTATAGCAGAGGAAACGCACAAAGAGGCATGGCAATGTTGTGCTTTTCCTGAGTGAAATCTACAGGTTTTGCACATGCAATGACAGGAAAGGCGAGGTTTAGGAAATCAGGGGCTGCAGTTTGTATAGACATGCATGCATTACTGATCCTGGACTGTAAAAAGTGAACTGTTGGATTAACTTAAACTCTACTTACACTTTCAGGGATGCACTGAAATGGACTTTTTGGCCGATATGGAGAACCAATAGCTCTTTATATTTGGCGATAATTATCAACTGATTTCCTTTAATATTTTATGCATGATTGCAAAATAGGGGCGACATTGTGGCTCAGTGGTTAGCACTGTCACCTCACAGCAAGAAGGTTGCTGGTTCGAGTCCCGGCTGGGTTAGTTGGCATTTCTATGTGGAGTTTCTCGTGTTGGCGTGGGTTTCCTCTGGGTGCTCCGGTTTACTCCACAGCCAAAACACATGCGCTGGAGGTGAATTGGGTAAACTAAATTGGCCGTAGAGTATGAGTGTGACTGTGAGAGTGTATGGGTGTTTCCCAGCACTGGGTTGTAGCTGGAAGGGCAACTCTAACAAACGTGACTTTTGAAATGGTCAGAGGGTTGATGGGATTGATCTTTCTGCACATCTAAAGTCAAACAATCAAACGGACAGAAATCATGAACCGGGTTTCCACTCGCACAAAACACCGGCAGCAGAACTGCATTGATTCCCTATTGTGTTTATGAGGACGACCTGGATTCAACAACTGCACGACATGTAAAACACTTAACAAATCAACAGCGTGTTGGCAGAATGATCTAGAGGGAGAACTGCATTCATTCATTTCATTCACTTACTCAGTTTCTCATACATTCATTCATTCATTCATTTTATTTACTCTCTCATTCATTCATTTTATTCAATCTCTCACTCATTCATTCATTCATTCATTCATTTTATTCACTCTCTCTCTTATTCATTCATTCTTTCATTTTATTCACTTTCTCATTCATTAATTGCATTTACTCTTTCACTCACTCATTAATTTATTAATTAATTTATTTTATTCACTCTCTCATTCATTCATTCATTCATTCATTCATTCATTCATTCATTCACTTACTCTTCATTCATTCAATCATTCACTCTTCATTCACTCTCACTTATTCATTCATTTATTCATTTGTTTTGTATTATTTGTTTTGTAAAATCTACACAGATAGAAGGAAAAATATGATTAATTAAAATAGAAAATATTTGTATAAATGTAGGAAATAAACAAACCGTAAAACTGAATCAAATTATTTACAAGTAAATATTATAAGTAAATAATTTACTCATAAATAATCAAATTATTTATAAGTAAATAAATATAAATAATCAAATTATTTATAAGTAAATATATAAATATATTTAGATTATATATATATATATATATATATATATATATATATATATATATATATATATATATATATATATATATATATAATCTAAATAAAATAGAATAAAAGAATATTTGTGATAGATAAGTAAATAAATACATAGTAAAACAAAATAAAATTATTTATAAGTAAATATTAAATTGTAAAGACAAATAAATAAATAAAACAAACCCATTAAACCTGATTAAAAAATATATAAATAAATAAATAAATAAATAAATAAATAAATATATATATATATATATATATTAATAAGTACATAAAAAATACAAAGAATTGTATAGATGGGTAAGAGAAGATACACAATAAATACATAAGTACACAATAAAACTAAATCAAGCAATTTATATATAATATTAGAGATCAAAGACAGGAAAAAATCAAACCTATCTAATCAAATATATCTATAAATTATTTATATACAGTTAAAGTCAGACCTAATAGCCCACCCTGAATTATAAGCCCCCCTGTTTATTTTTCCCCCAATTTCTGTTTAACGGAGAGCAGATTTTTTTCAACAGATTTCTAAACATAATAGTTTAATAACTCATCTCTAATAACTGATTTATTTTATCTTTGCCATGATGACAGTAAATAATATTTTACTAGATATTTGTCAAGACACTTCTATACAGCTTAAATAGGTTAATTAGGTTAACTAGGCAGGTTAGGGTAATTAGGCAAGTTATTGTGTATATATATATAAATAAAAGGATGTACATGCATGTTAATTTGATCTTTGTCTTTGAGTTGCTCTGTCATCAGAAACCTCACTGGGTTTGACCCAAATATCATAATAATAGTCAAAAGAATACCTCTATTATATGCTCCACTCATAAATAATTTCAGGCTCTCAGTCACTATAACCCCCACATGATTTCTCTGCCATTTCTCCTGCTTCATAACCTCCACTGAAGCTGTCAGCTGTCCTCTCTCATTAGCCGCTAGTCTGCCTCGCTGCTCACAAACAGGCCCAAAGTGGCTCAGAAATAGCCCTGATCTCCTGTCAGCACCTCAGCGAAGATCACTGGTTACCGGCGCTGTCAGAACGATGTCTGATGAGCATGACCAAGCATTCATGTGTCGTCAGAGATCTGCCTCTGATTGGGCCATAAAAAAAAAGTAATGGCACTTTATTTAAGCCCAGGACAAATAAAGGCACGTGTGTATATGAGCGACCCGCTTATACAGCTGTCGGACGTCCCGTGAGCATTGTAGCATTGAGATTTGGCCATTAAATATTAATAATAAAGGTAAATAAATCATGAAAATACTGTAGATGACAATGTGAAATGCATTGTTCATTCATTTTCTTTCAGCTTAGTTACTTTATTCATTAGGGGTCGCAACTGTGGAATGAACCGCCAACTTATCTAGCATATATTTTACGCAGCGGATGCTCTTCCAGCAGCAACTCAACACTTGGTAACACACGTACACACTCCTTCACACATACTGTCATACACTACAGCCAAATTAGTTTATTCAAATCCCCTACAGCGCATGTGTTGGACTGTTGGGGGAAATCAGAGCATGTGGAGGACACCCATGCCAACAAGAGGAGAAAATGCAAACACAAGCCCCATTTACACTAGTGCGTTTTAGTTTTAAAACAGCATTTTAGAATGAAAACGATCCGCGTCCACATTAGCGTTTCACCCAGCGTCGCAATTGTTGTTTGCTAATTGTTGTCTGCTTGGGGCAAGAGTCGTTTTGACGTTTTGCGCCACGCTGTTTAAGGGTGCCTTCACATCTGTAGTTCGCTTTATTTGGTCCGGACCAAGGGTAATAAATGATACATTGTTGCATCTTCTGTCGTCTTTGGGTTGTTTTCACACCACACTGCTGGCTTTTGGTTTGTTTCAACTGGTTCGGACCAAATACAGTCATCTGACAGGGCTCGAAATTGCGACCATTTTGGTCGCATATGCGCCCGAAAATTAATCGATGCGACCTCATAATATATGTGGGCGCATAAGTGCGACCTGTTTTGATTTTTTTTAAAAACGTGCTGAATCGCTCTTCCCTGCCGCTATATTGGTTCATATTAGCTGTCAATCACTCAAGGCTTTCCACTGTTAGATGACAGGGAAGGAGCTTTTATGTCCACGGGAAATGCAAACGGCTAAAAAATGAAAACTTAAAGCACACAGGTTTGCAAAGTGCAAACCCCACCTAAAGTTGAGGCGCAGATGAGAGCGATCATGACACGTGGTGAATATTGATCCGCCAGCTGAGATCAATCGAGTACGTGCTTTTCGGAGAAGGTGGCCGAGTCTCGATGCGTTGCATTCACTGCGTGTTCAGCGCAAATGTCCGCTAAAAGTCAAATCTAATACTGTATCATAGCCAAAGAAGCTCGCCTTTACTAAGTTTACACTGAAACTGCGTCTCATAACACACAGCGGTATTGCGCAGATGCTCAACCTGCTCATAAATTGGGTCGGCTGAGTCGCCTGCTTTTCCACAAACACAGAAAAATGAAGATCAGCTCAGACGGAACATTTAAATAGACACAAACTGAAACCAAAACTTTTAAAGAGTGATAGAAGTGAGACTTTACTTACTTTCTTTTGCCTATTCTTTCTTGAGGTGTATATTAATTTTTTTTTATTTAGTTACTGATGACTGTTTTGCAGCTTTCAGCCTTGAATTTAATATTTTATTATAATCTTTTGTTTGTTTTGCAGCAGAAATATTATTTATTAAACTGACATGCATATATATGCTGTTTAGCAGTACAAAATCAATATTTCTTACTGCAATCCTTCATTTTTGTTTGATGCAAACTATACATTTATTTTTCATAAAGTTACATACATTCAAGCACATTCAAGGCAGCATGATGATGAGAAATGTAATTCATTGTTACTATTATTGTCATTTTCATCATCATTAGTATTCTAGAATTATAAGACATACACATTTTGGAATTATTGCGCACAAATATCAATGTCATCTCAGCATTAGTTATAGTTGTTTCTGGTTTTTGTTAGTCCTTATTGATGTTGTTTTAAAATACAATAAGTCCCTTAAAATACAATTTGCAGCGGTGCTCAATCATTTTTGGTGGGTGCTCCTAAATTTTTTCTGGTGCTCCTAAATTTTTAAAGTTGGGAGCACCGGTGCTACCAAGTAAAAAAGTTAATTTCGAGCCCTCACTGACAAAATCCACATCTCTCATTGGCCAGATGTTGTTGAACATATTTCCTAAGCTGCTTATTGATTGGTCAGAATTCCTGTGCGGGAAAATGCCAGTGAACTCCCGCAGGTAAACAAAACCTTTTACTCTGGAGGGACGACTGCGCTGGCTGATTGTATCCCTGCTTTAGACAAACTATACATTACGAAAATGACGCGGCCACGGCTGGAAAACAGTGTTTAATGCATCGCACATCACTTCAGGAGGAGGCGTGAATTAATTTAGCTAAACTGTGACATGGTCATCTTGCGGAAATATTACCAATGATCCATCAGGTAATGTTTTCCCCTCTCTCTCTCTCTCTCTGTTGGTAAAGTGCTGTCAACAAATATTTTTCCTCCATATCCCATAATGCACAGCGCATTGGCCTACGGCAGCTGAATTAGTCCAGAAAGCGCAGTACTTTTTGCGGTTGGACCTGTTTTAGTACGGATCATATTCTCACCTCAAACGAACCGCTCCAGGGTTCGTTTGCAAGCGTACTGAGACCACCTCTTCAAGCAGGTCTCAGTACACTTATTTGGTCGGCTTTTGGTGCGCACTCGAGTACGAATGCTGCATTCTCACCTGCCCAAACGAACCGCACCAAAAGGGGAAACGAACTCTACTGCGATTCAATCGAACTAAATAAGGCAGGTGTGAAAGCACCCTAAATAGCAAATGCATTTACACTCACATGTGCACCCATAGGTGTTCTGGTCTAAAAAGGGAGGCGTGTTGAGGTGCATTGCTGGCGCGTTGCTATTTTGTGGAAATAGAATAGATTTTTCAATAGACCAGAACAAAGCCAATCTATAGTCCAGCACAGAGCGCGTTAGTTGTGCGCCTCGCTTGCACACTGCTTAATACACACAAGATGTAGAGCAATACGCAAATATCTTTACATATGAAAAATAATTAAAATATTAAGGATGTTTATAGGATAGAATAAGGATATATATATAGGATATAAATATAAAGGATTAAAATATGACAAAACATAGTATTTTTTAGCCTACATAAATATAAAAACCACCGCCTCCATGCCTTCTTCATCTCGGGAGGCTTTTTCAGTTCATTCATAACAATTTGCTTTTGTATAATGTTATTATTATTAGCAGTATTATTCATTATATCCATATTTATATTTGTTTTATTAAAAACAAGCTTAGATTTGTCCACCTGTCAGGTTTTAGACCATATGGGGCACAGCATGTGTTTTAGGATATAACTCAGGTTTTTGAGCACACTTCGTTATTATTGTTCATTTATTCGTTTGCTGGAAATTAGAACTGAATTTAGAAATAGTTTTGAAACAAATCTTTGCGATTAACAAATGAAATTAATTATGTATAGGCTAATGGATGTCTGTGCGTACAAGGTTTCCCTATCCGCGAGAGCGAAAGTGAAAGTTAATAATTAATCTCTCATTCTCGCGCTGTAAATGCTGTTTTTAACTGTTTTTCTTGCTAGTGAAATGCTCAGTTTTTCCACTTAGACTTACTTTACGTCATGTAAATCGCAAATGCACCATGGCTGTCATGTTTACCAGTGAACAAACCACCGGATGTCGCTGGTAAACACTCACTCATGAAACTACAAATCTGCCAGTAAATGGACTACATATTCAGTCATGCCACACACACACACCTGCTCCAAGTCTCCACTGATTAGACTCCCACAGTTGATCCTGCTTCAAGACTGATTACACACAGTATTTAATAAGCACACACACTCATTCACATTGCCGAGTCATGTTATCTGTCACAGTGACATTACAACGCGTTTCCTTTGTCTGTCTTTGCCGTGTTTTTGATCCTTTGCCTTGTTTATTTATTTAATGCTGTTTGCTGCCTGCCTCTGACCAACTGCCTGTTGTTTTGACTTCGACTCTGGATTGCCCTCATACATCTGTTTGCCGGTATTGACCACTGCTTGCCTGACAATTCTAATAAACCTGCACGTGGATCCAAACTTCTGTTGTTGGTGTGACTCCCCGTCGTTACAATGGCGGGACGCAACTGACTCTTAAAGGGAATGGGAGATGACACTCTGATTGGTTTATTCTCAAAACACACTTATAACACATTAAGATACTAAGCTCAACCCTTTTAGACCATGCGCCACGGCGCAAAGCGGATTTTTCCGTCCTTATATTAGCAAAAGTGGATTCTGACACACCCTGAATGCATTTGCTCCCTGCGCTTTGCGCATGGATCGTCAAAATAGTGCCCTCCGTCTACGCCAAACCACTGGAAACGCACATCATGTGACCACACACACACACACACACACACACACACACACTCGCACATGCGCTGCAGCATATCTACCCAGATAAGAGCTGTGCTCGTCTGACTGTTCATCAAGCATCTCCCGCTGGATCTAATCTCACTCTATTTGATAAACGTGATATTTAATTCATCTTGTTGTCTATATCTAATATTCCCCGACTTTGGTCCTTTGAATTTATTGTTCTCAGGTAATGTGTGGCTGAGCGCAAAGATAAGTAAAAAATGTATTTAACCACGTAGCCATTCTGTATATTGACTGATTGTTTGCTTTCATTTCCTATAATGTATAAACTTACTGTTTGTTATACTTTTCTAATGGTGATTTATTGATTATTAAAACTGATATACAGCAAAAGAGAGAGTATGTTTCTTATTTTCAATGAAACTAAAACGAGGCAGTGATGTTACAGGCTCCGTTCTGTTATAAATATGCATACAGTAAAGATGACGCTCAAATATACAGCACGACGCCTCAACATTTCTGCAGTCTGTTAAGTTATTAATATCAAAATGAAAATAGCAGTTCCTTCATGTTTTTATTTTATTGTTAAGATATAGTGAAACAGCGTACGTATCCAGGATCATGTGAATGAGGTTATACAGTACACTGTTTGTTCCCTTTGAAGATTTACCTGACGTGTCCTCGGGAGTCTGTTTTCCATATCAAACTTGCGAAGTCTGAACTTACAAGAAGAGGATGCAGGACTGAACTGTGTGTAAACTACTTAATATTGAGGAAAAGCCCCAATCAGAGAGGCCAATGTCTGCAGCCCCGCCTCCGTTTTCGAGACACTGCTCGCTGCAGAGCCACTTGAGCTCCAGGGTTTTATATAGGCTGTTTTAATGCGTACATACACTCCACCCCTAACCCCAACCCCCAGTGACATCACTTGTAGAAGAAGTACAAGGAAGGAGGAGCTGAAGCTCAAGCTCCCCCTTGCTGAAGCTCAGCTCTGCCGAAGTGGCTCTGCAGTGAGCACCACATGCCGTTTTCCCCCTATCCACACTGAGACGGAGCAGCAGCGTTTTAGAATGAAAATGGCCTCTTTCAAAACACTCCGTTTTCAGCGCTTGAAAACTTCGGCATAGTGCGGCATAACTCTGGCGTAACCATAGCAAAACGTATGCGTTTTCAAACTAAAACACATTAGTGTAAACAGAGCCTCAGAAATGTCAACTGGCCCAGCCAGCACTTAAACCAGTAGACCTTAGGCCCCGTTTACACTAATGCGTTTTAGTTTGAAAACGCATAAGTTTTGCTACGGTTACGCCATCCGTCCACACTACGCCGGAGTTCTCGAGCGCCGAAAACGGAGCGTTTCGAAAACGCTGGAGAGGCCGTTTTCATTCTAAAACGCTGCTGCTCCGTCTCAGTGTGGATGATGGAAAACGGAGACATCTGAAAACGGAGGCGGGGCTGCAGACATTCGCCTCTCTGATTGGGGCTTTTCCTGAATATTAAGTAGCCTAACACGCACAGTTCAGTCCTGCATTTTCTCCGTGTAAGTTAAAACTTCGCAAGTTTGATCATGGCTGCAGTCTCTTCTTCTCAGTTTGATATGGAAAACAGACTATACCGAGGACACGGGTAAATCTTCACAGGGAACAGTGTACTTTATAACTTCATTCACATCACCCTGGCTACGTTGTTTTACTTTCTCAACAATAAAATGTAAACATGATATAAGGAACTGCCTATTTTCATTTTAATATTAACAACTAAACAGACAGCAAAAATGTTGAGGCGTCGTGCTGCAAATATGAGCGTCATCTTCACTGTGTGGATATTTATAACAAAACGGAGCCGATAACAACTGCCTCCTTTCAATTTCAGTGAAAATACGAAACACAGCCTCTCTTTGCTGAATATCAGTTTTAATCGATAATGGACATTATAAAAGTATAACATACAATACGTTTATACATTATAGGAAATAAAGGCAAGCGATCAGTCAATATACGGAATGTACGTGCTTACATTAATCATTAACTTATCTTTGCGCTTAGCCAAAACACGTTACCTGAGAACAAGTAATAGATTCCAATGTCCAATGAATATGTCGTTAAATAAAGACAACAAGATGAAAGAAATATTCCGTTTAATAAATATAGTGAGGTTAGATCCAGCGGGAGATGCTTGATGAGAAGTCCGACTAGCACAGCTCTCATCTGGGTAGATGGGCTACAGCGCTTGCCTGAGAGTGTGTGTGTGGTCACGTGATGTGCGTTTTCAGTGTTTTGGTGTGGACGGAGAGCAGTTCAGAAACGCTGGGTGAAACGCGAGTGTGGACGCGGATCGTTTTCATTCTAAAACGCCGTTTTAAAACTAAAACGCACTAGTGTAAACGGGGCCTTAGTCTTTTAGTAGTTGTAGTAGTAGTAGTAGTAGTAGTTGAAGTAGTAGTCATTGTAATAGTATCGATTGTTATTGAGTAATTGTTACGGAGATTATAGAAGTTGTAGTTCATGTAGTAGTAGATGTCATTGGTATAGTAGTAGCAGAAGTAGTAATGGTGTGGTTGTTACAGTAGTAGTAGTAGTAGTCGTTGTTGGTGTAGTAATATCAGTAGTAGATGTTGTTGATGTAGATGTAGTAGAAGTGATTGTAGTAGTAGTAGTAGTAGTAGTAGTAGTCGCAGTAGACGTTGTTGTATTAGTTGTAGCAAACGCTATAGTAGTATCAATAGTGGTAGTCGTTGTAGTAGTATCAGTATTAGTAGACATTGTAGTAGTAGTAGTCGTGGTTGTGGCTGTAGTAGAAGCAGTAGTAGTTGTAATATAAGTAACTTTCTGTAGTAGTAGTTGGTGTAGCACTTGTGATTTATTATTATTGTTGTCATTTATTACTGTTGTCCTTTCTTTCTTTTTACTCTCATTTTTACTATCATACATTAATAAGCATTGTTGTTACTCCCTACCTCTGACTGGTTTCTTTTTATATGTTTTATTTATATCTGTGACACTTGCTTTATTTATTGACTGTTATTGTTCCTAATGTATGTACTCTGACCTATCCACCAAGTTACCTTTACATGCATATACACACTCACACGCGCACACTCACGCACATACCAGTACCTGACTATATTGTTGATGTTTTTGTTTTGTTTTTGTCTTGTTGCTTTGTATTTGTTATCCGTTGATGTTTTCTTGTATTTGTATGATTTTTGCATATTCTAATAATAAAAAAAAAATAAAAAAACAGCGACCTTCATGCAGTGTCGCAACAGTGCTAACCACTGAGCCACCATGCTGCCTCGAGTTTTATTCCCAGGATTTATTCTCAAGAGTTTAAAATCTGACATGTTTGACTGTACCTGAAGGACTTTGCTTCTTGAAACGCTGACTTGTATCATCAGGTTGCATATTCGATTTTATGATCACTTTTTTAGGGTGTCACAGTGGAGCAGTGGGTAGCACGATCGCCTCACACCAAGAAGGTCACAGGTTTGAGCCAAGGCTGGGTCAGTTGGCATTTCTCCCCGTTTTGGTGTGGGTTTCCTCCAGGTGCTCCGGTTTCCCCCACAGTTACATGTGTTATAGGTGAATAGGCTAAATTGTTCGTAGTGCATGTGTGGGAATGAGAATGTATGGGTGTTCCCCAGTGATGGGTTGCAGCTGGAAGCGCATTCGCTGCATAAAATATATGCTGGATAAGTTGGTGGTTCATTCTGCTGTGGTGACCCCAGATTAATAAAAAGGACCAAGCTGAAAAGAAAATGAACGAGTGTTCACTTTTTAACTCTGATTTCTAAATGTATTTGCTCCTTTTCTCATCTGAGGTGCTGCTGAAGCTCTCTTTTGAGATGAATAAAATGTGAAAGGACTCAGATCACCACTGGGGCGAACGCTCAAAACACAGAGAAGCCCACAGGGTGCATTGTACACACAGTGACCTTTATCAGTGTGTGTGTGTGTGTGTGTGTGTGTGTGTGTGTGTGTGTGTGTGTGTGTGTGTGTGTGGTGACCCCCGCTGACTGGAAATGAGCCCTATATAGGGAACATGCTTCAAACCGATTGTTTTCCAGTCCTCTTCCTTCTTTTTATAGATTCTCCAAACACGTAGTCATCTCGGCGAGACCACATCAGTCTAAACTGCTGTGATAGTGTGTCCCGCAAGTGCTTTTTATGGGTTCAGGGCGGAAAAAACAGCAGCTGTTTTGTTTTACCGCACAAAACATCAGAAAGCCAAAATGCTGTGCTTCTTTCAGCCGTGTGTTTTGTCCTCAAGCGCAATCATGGACATAGTCATTTAGCCCCCAAAAGAAAACACTCACATTTGTAGCGCTAATGTGTGGCTGCGGTGTTAACAAGCTCGGGTTACGCTATAGAGGCTGACAATTCCTGAAGATTCCTGAAAGTCACATCAGCTTTATAACTACTTGAGGTATGGTCAAACATGTTCGATTTTAAACTTCTGCGACTAAAACTCAAAATATTTCAACTAAATATTTAATATAATATATTGACAACTAAATAAACTAGTTATAATGTTTAAAATTACAGGAGTATGTGAGCTGAAAATTAGAGCTGTGAACCTACACTGGTCTGACGGTTCGGTTCGGTTACAATTATCATGCCATCGATTCGGTTCAATTCGATATCACGGTGCATTGACGGTGCTTTTCATACACAGTTTTATATTTTCTTCACAGCAGCAGTTCTTGTATTAAAAATGTATGACTATATTTATATTTATATATTATTTATTTTTAATACAATTTTGTCATTTAATACAAACAGTCAGATATATAAACTGTACCTTTAAACAACACAAGCATTAAGCAAATAATATAAACAAATATAAATATCCAGCTCACTTTCTGATCCTGTCTAGTTCTCTTACACCTCTTTTAATGGTCACACCCTCAACAAAAATGGTTGGGATTGGCTCTTACGCGCTGCGCTCTTCACAAATGAGTGACACTGATAAGGCGGCAGTGTGCCGCCTCATAAGTTATCTGTTGCCTCCCTCGCAACAGAGTGCATATGAGGTAAATGACGTCAGTAATAACCGATTATGATTATTAGTGAACCAATACCGAACTGTCCGCGTTTGCATCGCGGTGCACTGAAGAAACGATTAATTTTGACACCCCTACTGAAAATTCTATCAATACCGCAAAATTTTATTAAAACTCAGAACTCCAAAAAGAGAAAAAGTCTCAATTTCATGATGCAAACACAGAATTCTCACAATAGAGGAGAATTGGGAATTCTCACAATTTGTTTTATGAGATCTAAACAAAATATCAAAATTTGAAGACGTAAACTCTGAATTCCGAGGAAAAAAGTCGAAACTCATAATTCCATCATTAACAGTCAAAACTTGAAAATTCCATAAGGAAACATTTCTAAATTGTAAACACAGAAAATTATGAGATGTAAACTCCACAACTGTCTTGAAAAGTTTCCTTTAAGATGCAAACCAAAAATTCTGATAAAAAAGGTCACAATTTTTCCATGGAAAAAAGTCAACTGCATAATCAAAAATAAAAGCCAATAATGCAAGATATAAACCTAGAATTTTGACAATACAATTCTGAATTTCATAATATAAAATCATTTAATGCCGGTCAAAAATATGAGAAAAATAATTCTGACAATAAATCTCAAACTGCAAGATGTAAACTTAAAATTACAAAAGTAGAAGTAAAAATTGTTATATATAAGCTCAGAATTCCAAGAAATAAATGTGAAACTGCATGATGTTAACACAGAATTTTGATAATAAAAGTAATAAACTATGAAAAATCAACACACACACACAAAAAATAATAAAAATAATAAAAATCACACAATGGTCAGGAAAAAAGTTTCAATTAGCATTTTTGTCTGTAAGATATAGGTGTAAACTCTTAAAATGAGTGAAGGAAACTCAAAAAATAAAACATCTAATCCATTTCTTATACAGATCTGCTATTATATATTTAATAATAATAATAATAATAATAATAATAATAATAAAACATTTTATTTATATTGCGCTTTTCTCACACTCAAAGTGCTAACAAGAGCATCAAAAAACACAGAAGAACATGAAATAGACAAAAAGAATGATAATAATGATAAAAGTACATAATAAAAGAAAGCCTCATAAGTTATAAGCAATAATAAAAAGATGAGTTTAAAGAAGTTTCTAAAAACAGTCCAGGCAACTGGCGTTCGTGGCGTTTGTGGGGAGAGCATTCCACAATTTAGGTGGACGATAACAGAATGCCCTACCTCCCATGGTGCTACGTTTGCAACGAGGCTGAAACAAGGTGAGCCCCGAAGCAGAATGTAGATTATGAAAGGAAGAGGAGGTAGATATAAGATCACATATATAATCAGGAGCAGAACCATTATTTATCAGTTTATATATTAACACTTCAAATATTAAAAAAACTAAAATAAAATCTTTTTTTTACTTTGAAAAATCAAAAGTTCTATAATAAAATGTATATACCATTCAAAAGCGTAAATAAACAAAAACAAGTTACAAAATATGAAAAACAGCTAGTTTACAGAGTTTTGTACAGTGCAAAATATCTTAATGTTCATTTATCATTCATTTTCCTTCAGCTTATGCCTAGTTCAGACTGCGTTATTTTAGCCCCGATTTTGGCTCGCCGACAGGATTTGAGAAATCGCCGACAAATGCCTGAAATCACAGGCAAATCGCTGCTCGTGCACGTGAGTGACAATCACACAGTATGAACTATCAAAGACGCGATCTGAGAGAATCGCCGATGAGTCGCCGATGCCTGTGAGATATTTGGTGTGCTGAATATCTGGAGCTGTCGGCGATTCAAATCATGCCGTGTGAATTGAGTGTTGACTGAAAATAACATCAGTGATCGCCTACAGCCAATGAGAGAGCAGCATTCACTTGCGTGTGTGTGTGTGTATACCTGCTACAGGCCAGCGGTAGGCTGGGGGAGAAGTTAAAAGCTTCGGTTTATTTGGACCCACGAAACAGGAGGTTTGACAGGACTCAGGGGCAACCGTGTCTGTTTGACGTTTCATACAGAAAGAAATTAGTTTATTATCAACGTTGAGGAGAAATGGCTAATTCCCTTTAAACCCAGGTGAGCAAACATGTACATGTTCTACCCCAGTGGTTCTCAAACTTTTTTCAATAAGTACCACCTAAGAAAAAAATTGTCTCTCCAATGACCACCAAAATGAGCAGTTTTGAAATACAGTTGCGTAGTAACTGGCCCAATAAAGCAGCTACAACTCTGCACAGTTAAAAAAACGTGGCAGATTACCTCAGAAATATAGGCTATATGTCATATATGGCATATTATATCCATCATTTTTGATAAATTTTGAAATGTGTGTAGCATGTACATGACCTATTTCATTCCTCCGCGTACCACTAAAGAAAGCCTGCGTACCACTAGTGGTACACGTACCACAGTTTGAGAACCACTGTTCTACCCCATCAAAGGCTTCTTTCTCATTATGTAGTTAATAACAAAAGATATACGACGTGTTTTTGGCTGTGAGACGTAGTTTGGACGAAGTTGTCGGCGATTCTTCCTATAGTAAAGTCATGCAATGTGAAAGTCCCTGTCGCCGATACATCTTGCAGTGTAAACAAAGCAGCGACAAAACGCTAGCCCAGATAGTCAAGCAGTGTGAAAACATCTGTGACACGACTACTTTAAAAATCATGCAGTCTGAACTCGGCATTAGTCCCTTTATTAATCAGGGGTCGCCACAGCAGAATAAACCGCCAACTTATCCCAGAGGAAACCCACACCAAAACGGGGAGAACATGCAAACTCCACATAGAAATGCCAACTGACACAGCTGGGACTTGAACCAGTGACCTTCTTGCTGTTAGGAAAAAGTGCTAACCACTGAGCCACCGTGTCGCCCTATCATGTTTTTTTTTATTATTATTCTTTTATGGTGCAACCCTAATTCACTGCAAAGACTCTTCTGTCGTTTGCCAGCAGATATATTACACCTCAATGTACTAAAACTGCACTTAAAAAGCATTTGCACAATAGTAGGACCATCTGAAGATGAACGTCACACCTGCAGCATCACGCCGATGTTTATATTTGACATGCAACTGCACGTCAACGCCGCTGTAGACACGTGTTTATCCTATCATGAGCTCCTGAAGACAATACACCAGTGTGAAGAGCTCTCAGCAGGTGAAAGCCCAGCGTTTGGTCTACTTTTTCGGGCTGTTTAGTCTGGTTGATGATACCGCTGCTGACCTTGCGGAAAGTTTGTGCATGGTTTGAGCACCTAGTCTAAGTAAAACTCTTTGGTGGGGGGAGGGTTATGAGCTCTGCCGTATCCACTTACACATAACGCAAGAAACATAATGCCATTAAGCCACACGCACAATGCCGCAAAGCCAAACACATTGTTAAAAGATCATCTGTGATTAGGAAATCTGGGTGCATTTGGCATGGTGGAAATGTAATTAGGCTACTGCATACGGTGTTTAAAACAACACACTCTCTCTCTCTCTCAAACACACACACGTGGTCTTTTGCTTGTTCTTTAGTTAAAGGCTGATTTTACACCGCTTTTGCAGTGTGTAAACTCCAGGTAATAAACTTACATAATAGCCAAGATAATCTAGATGAGAGCAGAGGTCATAATGAACAAACAATCTCTCCTTGTTGTGTTTAAGCAACATGTTGCATTTGCAAAACATAGCATGTTAATTTGGCTTACGCTTTATTAACTACTGAGTAGTATTAATTAGTTGCATGTCTTTATTATAGTGATATGGTCAGGATGAGGGTTAGGAATAGGATTGGATGCATGTTTACTGTTTAAATGCAATGCTTGAATATGAATTGCATGAATGCAATGCTTGGAAACCCAACCATTGGGTTTAAAATGTCATTTTAAAAATACTTCATACTTCCATACTTCGCTTACACTTTTTTATGTCCTTGTAATTACTGAGTATTAATAATTAATTACATGTATTCATTATATGGTTAGGGTCAGGATGATGGTTAGGTCTAAGATTAGTTGCATGTTCGCTATATTAAAAAAAAATGCTGGGTCAGACATTGGAAACCCAACCATTGGGTTAAAAAATGTTATTTAAAAAAAAATCCATCAATTAAAAATTTAATTAAATAATGAACACAACATGGGTTTGTCCATACTTCACTTACACTTTATTATGTCCTGTATCTACAGAATAATATGAATTAATCACATGTATTTATTATAAGGTTAGTGTCAGGATGAGGGTAAGGAATAGGTTTAGATGGTTGTTCAAAAAAAATGTTGTGTTGTTAAAATGCAATGTTGCATCAAATATCGGAAACCCAACCATAATTTTAAAAAATCCATCGATTAAAAATAAAAGAAATTTTAAAATGAACACAACATTGGGTTTGTCCGTACTTCACTTACACTTTATCATTTGTAATTCCTTGTAACTGCTGAGTAATATTAATGTATTTACAATGGTCAGGATGAGGGTTAGGGTTAGATGGATGTTCACTCTAAAAAGCAAATAATGCAGAGTTGTTTAAATGCAGTGCTGGGTCAAGTATTGCAAACCCAACAGTTGGATTAAATCTAATTAAAAAACAAAAAAAACATCAATTAAAAATGTATTAAATAAACAATGAACCCAACATTTGAGTTTGTTCATATTTGACCCAACGGCAGATTAAAACAGTCCAGGATTTTTTAGAGTGTAATTATGCATTGTGATTACTATAGTAAGTACAAGGAACATGGGTAACAAGGACACCTAAAATAAAGTGTTACCCTATTTTTTTTAAAGTGCAGGAAAAACTTCTGAGCTCTGTTCCAAAATATATTGATCTCTGAAAAAATCAAAGTTATTTCAAGACAATTTTGGGTCCGATATGGACATAACTACCACTGTTAATTTTTTTAATCCATTTTTAGGACTAAATATAAACTAACATTTGGATTTGTCCATATTTTACAAATTGGGTTGATAACAGCATCTCTTGTTTTGTTTTTTTGAGCGTGTCTTGCTTTCTGTAGGCTGCTTTCTTCTTAGGCACCTATCTGTATAGGTCAATTTGAACACAGAAACTACTGTAATTCAGCTCTTTATTTTTTTTAAGTATATATGAACGGGTATGGGAATTTATACACCGCTAATCATTATTAATGCAGTTCGGTTTGTTGCCACCAGAGGCGCACAATTCACAAACTCTACATCAAGAATAAGATTGAAATCTTTAACAGAAAAAAGTAATCCTTTTATCATTATTATTATTATTATTATTATTATTAATTATTATTATTATCATTATTAATTTTATTGAGCAAATCGACCAGATTAAATTGCTTATTACACACTTTAAAATACATCCATCAACATTAGGCAATGCTAAAGCACCAAAACTGTTTCCAAAACTGTCAACATATTAATAAAATAAAGCGGATACGAAATAGTTTACATAGAACAATTTCTCACCTGTATGAAAACAAAACCCAGCCATTCTAGTACACTACTTAGGCTATATAATAAATTAACCTACAATTTGTACTTTGTTCTAGCCTATCCATAATAAAGCTCAACGAAAGCTGCAGTACATCAATTATATACCAAAAACAAAAGAATAATTCTCCGATCCAAATCAATCCTTTATACTCATCATACCCTATCCAAACCCTAAAACAGAACAACAGTTTCAAACTTGCCACGGAAAAACACGCATATAATGTCGCGACTTCAGGTTTAAACTACACTCGCTTTACATCCTAAAACAATACAATATCCATCAGAAATGATCGACTAGTGTGCTACAAAGCTCTTACCGTGTGTGTTGATCGCTATCCACATGTGAAAGCTGTGTAATCTCCGTTCAGTGTGTGTGTGCTGCAGCTCTTTGCGTACTGAAGTGACTGTCTGAGTAGCGGCTCGAGCTCGTGGATTCACCGGGATCATCCCACTCCGGTGGGCGGGCAGGTATGAGTGTAAACCGACCCCCCAACACAAACGCGACAGCAGAGGGAGGGAGAGATGTTGTTTTTTGGGGGGTTGACTTATACTATAACAGACAAAACGTTTTAAACGTCGGCGTTTTCATATTAAAGTGTTTTATAGTATTGTGTTTTGTCATGCGGGATGATTAAATCGACTTACTGTGTGAGAACTGAACTGAGTGATTAGCTGTAGTGTGCTTATGAGTGTGTGTGCGAGAGAGAGAATGAGAATGTGTGTGTGTGTGTGTGTGTGTGTGTGTTACGATTTTAAAGATGGTAAGTCACGAGGAGGGGAGTAACATTCATTTTAAGTGAAACACATAAGCAAACACACAATATCAACAAGTGAGGGACAAAATACCAAGACTAACTAAATGCAATAAAGTGAGTTTATTTACAAAGATAGTGATAATAATAATGTGTGTGTAAAGTTTCAGCTCAAAATACCATACAACTAATTTGTCATAACTCTCTGAGACTGCCCCTTTTAGGCTGTGATTGGTGACTGTCGCTTTAAATTCAAATGAGATTGTGCTCTTTTCAAAAGAGGGCGGGGCTACAGATGCCTATGCGTCAGCTTCATTTAAACTCCACATTTATAATCCTCTTAGTCGCTGACATTATCTTCAGCAGCTCAAACACTTTAATGGTGGACGGCTGCTTCTAACTCAGGGCTGTTTATGCTAATCAGGGAGAGATGGTCACCTTTGGGCGGGGCTTTCCCCTTCTGATGACATGTATAAAGGGAGAGTGTCAATCAAAGTGTTTCTGCAGACTGTTTTTAACGATGTGTGATGATAAAAAATAGAATTAATTCAGTTTTACCATTAGACGCTGGCTATACTCACGCACTGCTGACACACAACTGTGTTTAAACCACTTATAAAAGTGATTTTTGCATTAACAGGTCCCCTTTGGAGTAGCACCAGTGCAGTGTGCAGTCTTATGCATAAGGACTTTTACAGCGTTCTCTGCAGTGCATCTGTAAGGAGAAACCCAACACCGCTTGACCCGCTCCTGATACCGCTGCCCTCTGGCCTAAACCCGAGGGAGCCTGAAAAGCAGACTTCCTTCAGGCCACCGTGTGTGTAGGTCGAGGGTCCAGGGGTCTGAATAATCTTTTTAACGTCCGTCGTCCTCAGCAGGTGAGGAAATCTTGGCGTAATTTGCGGTGACAGCAGTCAGGACTCTTATTATGCAGTAGTGTTGATCTCTTGGACTCCACCATGATCACGTAGGGAAGACGAGGGGTGTTAGATGCTCAATAAGAGGGTCTCAAGGTCTGTGTCTATTATAAGCTGGTTAAGGGCCAATTGTCACTTCTAAACTAAGTTTTTGAAAAGATTGGTGATCAATTTAGGCATCATTTAGTGGTGAGTTTGCTAAAGCAGTTTGAGAATTATTATATAAATATACAAGTATACACTCACCGGCCATTTTATTAGGTACACATGTTCAACTCCTTGTTAATGCAAATTTCTGATCAGCCAATCACATGGCAGCAACTCAATGCATTTAGGCATGTAGACATGGTCAAGACGATCTGCTGCAGTTCAAAGCGAGCATCAGAATGAGGAAGAAAGGGGATTTAAGTGACTTTGAACATGACGTGGTTGTTGGTGCCAGACGGGCTGGTCTGAGTATTTCAGAAACTGCTGATCTACTGGGATTTTCATGCACAACCATCTCTGGGGTTTACAGAGAATGGTCTGACAAAGAGAAAATATCCAGTGAGCGGCATTTCTGTGGGCGCAAATGCCTTGTTGATGCCAGAGGTCAGAGGAGAATGGCCAGACCAGGTTCCAGCTGATAGAAAGGCAACAATAACTCAAATAAGCACTCGTTACAACCGAGGTCTGCAGAAGAGCATCTCTTAACACACAACACTTCCAACCTTGGGGCAGACAGGCTACAGCACTACTTCCAGCAGGACAATGACTTCACTGTACTCAAATGGCCTCCACAGTCACCAGAGCTCAATCCAATAGAGCACATGTGGGATGTGGTGGAATGGGAGATTGGCATCATGGATGTGCAGCTGACAAATCTGCAGCAACTGCGTGATGCTCTCATGTCAATATAAAGCAAAATCTCTGAGGAATATTTCCAATACCTTGTTGAATCTATGCTATGAAGTATTATAGCAGTTCTGAAGACAAAATGGGGTCCAACCTGGTACTAGTAAGTACCTAATAAAGTGGCCAGTGACAAAAAAGTGTCCTTCTGAATCTAATCAGCAGGATGCCTGACTTTAACTGCAGTTCGGCAGTTTCATTTACACTCATGAACATTTCATTCATCCCCTCCTGACAAACTGGGGTATTAGACGCAAATAAGGAGTAAGGACTGCTGAGAGTGCTATGGAATTTAATAACGCACGCCAAATGGAAAGAATGAATGGAAAGTCTGTGTGTGGTTTGGTGCGGTCCTTTGCGGTCCTTGGATCTTGTTGGAAAATATGGTGAAAAGTCCTACATGACGGTGATAGTTTGATCGTTGTGTTTACTTTAATAATGCCTCTAATATCTGCAGACTCCACATGTCCTAATTCCATTTCTGTTTAGTTCAGTGATGACTTTAGTCGGATTAAGGTGATCCAAAATTGCTGTTTGGAGCTTATGTAGGCCTACAGGTCAACATTCATGTTTAACTGAATAAACAGTTAGTAAACACAAGTACATCTTATTGAACATAATTTATTTTCATCACAGTAGAACAGTTTCTCAAGCAGTTTGTGATGCATTGTCGAAACAGGAGATGAGCCCCTGGTCTAATGCGCCACCTGGCTTGAGAAACCCGTTCTCACAGACTTATTATTTGAGTAAAACACATATTCTGAATGCCTTCTACAGAATTCAAGTAAGCCATTTTAATCTACATTAAAAAAAATTATCTATGCCCTCCTATTATATATATATATATATATATATATATATATATATATATATATATATATATATATATATATATATATATATATATATATATATATATATATATGAAAAATCAATGAATTTTATTTACTCCCTAAAAGTCTACAATTAAATAACAAGGTCAATTTTGCTTTGCTAGATCTTTCAATAACCAGTCTCAGAATGTTCTGATAAGTCTGCTTGATAATCCCTCAATACCGCAAGTTAATTATTTTGCTAAAGGAACCTTTGTGTAGTATTTCAGGGACCATGCCTGCATGCACACACTGGGTTCGGGTCAAAATTAATGGCGCTCCTTCAGGGCAGGAAGTCACTGTAAACTCGGCTTCCTGTCTGAACTCTGAGACCATTTGAGTTTTTGGTGTGTTTGAAGCATACGGTGACCATTAGAGGATCAAGCGCGTAATCACACACACCGATTAATGGTGTCCGGCGGGCTTCATTTACGTGTGCTAAACAACCTTTTAATCAGTGAAACAGACTGTCTTCCCTGAGCATCACATGCAGACGCTGCTCCACATGACATCAGTGCCTTTGGTCTGTAAATGTGGCTGTTTGCTTTAATAAAACATTTCTTTTTGCTTGCTACCATCAAAACTCTCCTTAAAGCAACTTAAATTGTTTTATTTTAATCTTAATGTTGCATTTTGCATAAAGAATAATGGATCATTGTGCATTTTTGCGTTGTGGCATTTTCATCAACACATTTATTTAGATTTTGAATTTAATTTTGACGGAGGCAGTTTTATTACATTATCTTTTTTTTTTCTCTGTGTGGTTTCTGCAACCTAGGTTCATAGGAAATATACTGTATGCCACAGCCTATATCTATTGTAAAACATTAAATATGCTGTTCCGGGTGTGTTTTATTGCACATTTCAGATGACTAATCCACTAGAGGGCACTCTACTTTTTTGCAAAACATAAAATTATACGTTGCTCTTGATACATTTTATTGCACATTTCTGATAACTATTCCACTTGAGGGCGATGTCTACCTTTTTGCTAAACATAAAAAATACATTGCTCCGGGTGCGTTTTATTGCACATTTTAGATAGCAATTTCACTAGAGGGCGCTGTCTACTTTTTTGCAAAACATAAAATTATACGTTGCTCTTGATACATTTTATTGCACATTTCAAATGGCTAATCCAGTAGAGGGCATTGTCTACCTTTTTGCTAAACATAAAAAAATACATTGCTCCGGGTGCAGTTTATTGCACATTTTAGATGGCAATTTCACTAGAGGGCGCTGTCTACTTTTTTGCAAAACATAATATTATACGTTGCTCTTGATACATTTTATTGCACATTTCTGATAACTATTCCACTTGAGGGCGATGTCTACCTTTTTGCTAAACATAAAAAATACATTGCTCCGGGTGCGTTTTATTGCACATTTTAGATGGCAATTTCACTAGAGGGCGCTGTCTACTTTTTTGCAAAACATAAAATTATACGTTGCTCTTGATACATTTTATTGCACATTTCAAATGGCTAATCCAGTAGAGGGCATTGTCTACCTTTTTGCTAAACATAAAAAAATACATTGCTCCGGGTGCATTTTATTGCACATTTTAGATGGCAATTTCACTAGAGGGCGCTGTCTACTTTTTTGCAAAACATAATATTATACGTTGCTCTTGATACATTTTATTGCACATTTCTGATAACTATTCCACTTGAGGGCGATGTCTACCTTTTTGCTAAACATAAAAAATACATTGCTCCGGGTGCGTTTTATTGCACATTTTAGATGGCAATTTCACTAGAGGGCGCTGTCTACTTTTTTGCAAAACAAAAATATACGTTGCTCTGGATACATTATATTGCACATTTTAGATGGCAAATTCATTAGAGGGCGCTGTCTACCTTTTTGCAAAACATAATATTATACGTTGCTCTTGATACATTTTATTGCACATTTCAAATGGCTGATTCACTAGAGGGCGCTGTCTACTTTTTTGCAAAACAAAAATATACGTTGCTCTGGATACATTATATTGCACATTTTAGATGGCAAATTCATTAGAGGGCGTTGTCTACCTTTTTGCTAAACATAAAAAAATACATTGCTCCGGGTGCATTTTATTGCACATTTCAGATGACTAATCCACTAGAGGGCACTCTACTTTTTTGCAAAACATAAATTATACAATGCTCTTAATACATTTTATTTCACATTTCAAATGACTATTCCTTTTGAGGGCGATGTCTACCTTTTTGCTAAACATAAAAAATACATTGCTTCGGGTGCGTTTTATTGCACATTTTAGATGGCAATTTCACTAGAGGGCGTTCTCTACTTTTTTGCAAAACAAAATTATACGTTGCTCTTGATACATTTTAATGCACATTTCAAATGGCTGATTCACAAGAAGGCGTTCTCTACTTTTTTGCAAAACAAAAATATACGTTGCTCTGGATACATTATATTGCACATTTTAGATGGCAAATCCATTAGAGGGCGCTATCTACTTTTTTGCAAAACATAAAATTATACGTTGCTCTTGATACATTCAATTGCACATTTCAAATGGCTAATCCACTAGAGGGCACTCTACTTTTTTGCAAAACAAAAATATACATTGCTCTTGATACATTTTATTGCACGTTTTAGATGGCAAATCCACAAGAGGGCGCTATCTACATTTTTTGTGAAACAAGAAATATGTTGCTCCGCGTGCGTTTTATTGCACATTTTAGATTGCAAATCCACTAGAGGGCTCTGTTTACATTTTTGCTAATTATAAAATAGGTTGCTTTTTATTATAGGTGTTTTTTATTGCACATTTCAGATGGCAAATCCACTAGAGTCTGCACTGTATGAAGGCTTTTTTTATATGACATTTCACAGTTTGCTTTATTTTGCTATCCTCACAAATGAGCTACAATATTCAACATTTGACAGCCTTTCATCAAAGCTGTCCCTAAACTATTTAACGACATCCATTCTTGTCTTAGGACAATTTTGAAAATTTTTTTGTTCATCCAAGTGTTTATGAAACTGTACAGTGCCCCTTTCTGTTGTATACAATATTTTAAAAATGATCTCTGGTGTCTGAATAGTTTTTAGTTCGACTGTATGAATGCATTGTTTGTGGTTCCTGGACTCTTTAACCTTTTCGTTTGCCCTTTGACCTCCCTCAGTCCCTGCTGACCCCGTCGTGACTCTTTTGTTTAGAGTCTGCATCTGGTCTGGAGCTTCATGTTGTTTTGTTTAGTGCTTCTAATCTCTCATTTAAGACAGAAAATCCCTCTTCCACGTCTGTGTTTGATTGTTGACTTCAACGGCCTCAAGTGTTTGGTCTGGCGAGGACAAAGTAGATCTATCTTTCTGCCTTTTTATCAGTGTTTATGTCCAGTGTACGCTGCTGTCGACAGGCGTAGGATGATGTTCACCACCATTTATTTAATTAAAAAAAATCTGAAATATTATTACAATTTAAAATGACTGGGCTTTGTTGTAATTATAGGTCATGAAAATTATTTTGTATTTACTTCAAAGTTGAGCTTTGACTTAAAGTGTGAAACTTCAATAGTGTCACATATTATTTCAATATTTTATGTAATCTCTCCCATGTTTAACTTTCCTGCTGTATAATCCAGAACATTTTTTTATCAACATGTTTTATTAAAACTGCATATCTTGTTTTTTTAATGTAGATTTATTGCTGTCTCTTATGTAATGTAATGTGTGTATTTATATAGCGCATTTCTTGTGTATGGCCATACACCCAAAGCGCTTCACAATCATTAAAGGGGGGGGGGGGGGTTACTCAACATCACTTGAATACGCCCCTCCCACTGATTAGCATAGGCTTTGCATACAGCTTTAAGTTGAAAATGAAATCGAAAATGAAAACTGAAATGAAAAAGTGTCAATAAAAGGAAAGCTTAAATTTACATTTTCATTTGAATTGTGTCACTATTATAGCGTGAACATTAATAACACGCTTTGGAAAAATTGTGTTTGCATTTTATTTTTCAGTTTGGCTTTTTATTTTAATATTGGCAGTCTTGACGTGGAAATGCAGTATAAATGAAATTTTAAATTGGCAACTTCATTTTAATTATCAATTTGACAGGGACGATGTGTTGTTGTAACGAGGAGACTGACACGGAGGGATCCATTATGCAGTATTTATTAATCACACTCTTACTCAAACACTCAATATGCACAAAGGTGCAAACACACATCAACAGTAGTAGTAATGGTCTCAAGGCTGGCGGCAGACAGACACAGAGTGATTTACCAGGCATGGGTCAAAGGCAGGCGGCGTGATTCAGAGTCCGTGTATCAGGCTTGGGTCGAGGGCAGGCAGCGAGTATCAGAGTCCGTGTATCAGGCTTGGGTCGTGGGCAGGCAGAAGGCAACGCAGAGTCAGAAACGGGCTGGAGTAATACACAGGAGATCAGGCAGGATATAACGCTCAGTAATGCTGGCCGGGGCTGAACAAGACTTCGCACTGACTGACTGTTTGAGTGCGGCTTATAAAGGGTACCTGGGTCGTTAACTGAAATGGGAATCAGGTGTGCACAATCAGTGTAAGTGGATGATGTAATGCTAGAAGTCCGGAGATGGCGGCCTCTGCTGGCCAGCGAGGGGAATGACTGGGACCGAGTCGGTGACGGTTGTCAAAGTGAAAATGAAAATTAAAATGAAATAATTTTATTTAGTTTTCAATTTTGGCAGATATTTTGCGAACAGTGTTTTAAAATGAAATTGTTAATCTGATTTTCATTTTCATTTCCAATGTTTATTTGATTTATTTAAAATTGGCAGGATTTACCTTCCATACGTAAGGGCCGATAGAGGGACAGGACACCGGGGTTACACCCCTGCTCTTTCACGAGAAGTGCCATGGGGTTTTTAATGACCACAGAGAGTAGTAGTAGTAGTAGTAGTAGTAGTAGTAGTAAAACTTTATTGTCCTTGACAGGAGATTTGTATTGGGCATCGCCATATTGCTGCAGACACTCACTAAAACAAGCAATAAAAAACAGTAGAAAATACAACAATTACAAAATTTATGGTGCCAATTAAGATATACTCTTATTAAATAAACCCACTGACACAGGTACAAAGGATTTCTTGTAACGGTTTAACCTACACTTGGGGACTCTATATCTTCTACCAGAGGGAAGCAGTTCGTACTGGGGAAACAAAAAATGAGTTGGATCCTTTACAATCCTATCCACCTGATTGAGGACACAGTTCTCATATAAAACTTGAGGATTAAAATTTCCATTGTGCCCGACAATTTTCCATGCTGTCTTTAAGAGATGCATCAGTTTAGATTTACACTGAACAGATAGGTTGCCAAACCACACTGTAATGCCATACCTGACAATGCTTTCAAGAACTGCTTTATAAAACAGCATCATGAGCTTCTTGTTGACTCCAAAAAGACGCAACCTCCGTAAAAAATACAATCTCTGGTGTAAACGAGAACAAACCCAATCAATATGTGTTTTCCATGTGAAAGAACTGTCGATATGAATGCCCAAGTACTTATAGGTATCTGACTGAGTAATAGGATCATCATGTACAACCACTTGACGATGGTCACCTATGCACTTTGGGTCAAATACCATCTCTTCTGTTTTCTTAGTATTTATTTTTAGCTTATTTCTATCACACCAATCAATGAACTGACTAATTTCTGACTGATATATAACCCCAATATCATCCTTCTCATAAAGTAAACTTAAAATGGCTGTGTCATCAGAATATTTAAAAATAAAATTCTGTGAATGCTTACTTATACATTCATTTGTAAAAAGTGTAAAAAGAATAGGTGAACTGACACAGCCTTGTGGAACCCCAGTACTACTGTTCTTTTCCTCTGAACAGATGTTTTTAACCTTGACAACCTGAGTTCTGTTTGTTAAAAATGAGAAATACCATTTGCATATGAATGGGTTTATATTCAGCTGTTCCATCTTTTCAATTAATAAATGTGGTTGGATCGTATTAAAAGCGGAACTAAAATCAATAAAAAGCAGTCGAGCATAAGCTTTAGGATTGTCTAAGTGCTTAAGAATCAAGTGCGAAATACTATTAACTGCATCTTCAGTACCTCTGCCATACCTATAGGCAAACTGTAGAGGATCTAAATTACTAGCAACTTCTGATTTTACAATGGACACCACACATTTCTCAAAACATTTCATGATAACAGATGTTAATGCCACCGGTCTAAAATCATTGTACTCAGAGGGCCTCGCCAACTTAGGAACAGGAACAATTAGTGATTTTTTCCACAAACTAGGAACAATACCAGAGTCTAAGGATTTTTGAAATATGGGAACCCAAACTGGAGTCAGTTCATCAGCACAGCATTTAACAGTGTATGGCAAAATTCCATCCGGACCTGCAGATTTATTTGAGCTAATATGTTTAAAATAAAAATTTATCTGCTTAGGATCAATCAGTGGCCTATCATAAGTAACACCTCTAGGAGACATTACCTCCGAACTGCTGTCTGGGGTGTATTCACAATTCTCAAATCTTAAGAAAAAGTCATTCAACTCATTCACTTTCTGTGAGTCATCAAAAATAGAAATAGAGGGAGTAAAAGACTGCATACTGGACAAAGATTTCATAGAGTCCCACAGTTGTTTAGAATTAGACATGTGTAGTCTATTCTCCAGGCATTGTTTATGTTTTATCCTAGCGTCTCTTAATAATCCATTTAACTCCTTCTGAGTAACTCTTAATCCTTGATGATCATGATTATGAAAGGCCAACTTCTTCCTCTTAATACAATCTTTAATGTCCTTTGTGATATATGGTTTATTGTTAGCATAGATGACTATTTCCTTTTTTGGTATCACATTCTCAGTGCAGAAATTAATATAATCTGTTATTACCGTGGCAGTTTCATTAATATCCTCGCTATGAAAAACTTCCCAGTCAGTACAGAGAAAACAGCCTTTCAAGGCTTCAACGCTGTCCTCTGACCAAACATTCACAGTCTTCACCACGGGTTTATTTTTCTTTAAAAGAGTCTTATACGTAGGAATTAAAAACACAGTATTGTGATCAGAGTTTGAAAGGGGAGGTCTTACCCTGGACGTGTATGCCTCTTTGATGTTCCCATAGCATTTGTCTAAAACATTTTTGTCTCTTGTATTGTCTTTAACATATTGATCATATCCAGAAAGAACAGTCTCCAATTTACAATGATTAAAATCACCAAGAATAAACACCGGCGCTCCTGGTGTACGTTCAAGTTGGTCTTGAATACAGTCTCTTATAGCACTGGCGGCTATAGCTGCCCTAGCGGAAGGTGGAACATAAGCCACACAGATTAATATATTCCCGAATTCTCTTGGGAGGTAGAAAGGTCTCAAACTCAAGCATAAGAGCTCAATATCCGGATTACATACTGCAGATTTAATTTTTATGTGACTGCACCAACGCTCATTCACATAAACGCAGATTCCACCTCCTCTGCTTTTTCCTGAGGCGGCAGATCTATCGGCTCGAATAAGAGAAAAGCCTTGTACCTCTACCAGCGAACTCGGAATCTCCGGACGAAGCCGTCAGTGTTTCCGTCAGTGCCAGGAGACCCGCCTCTCGATACTCAAAGCAGACTCTAGCTTTGATGCGCAGTTCATCCATCTTCTGTTGCAATGATCTGACGTTACTTAGAATAATTGCAGGTAACGGGGGTCTGTTTCCACGTCGGCGAAAACGCCGCCGGACGCCGCCTCTGTGACCTCTTTTCCGACGACATGTACTCGCCGTCACCCTGTTTCTCAAACAGTCGGGAAGGTTAGGTGGTGCATCAAAGTCGGCTGACTGAAGCTGAAGCAAGTCCTCTCTTGTGTATACCATGATCAGGTCGCTATTCGTTGTTATGTGCGTGTAGCCGGCAGAAAACAGGTGCCCGATTATTAGCAGGCCAATAAAGAGTTCTACGAAAGTCGTCATACTGATATTGCACCCGAAACTACTAAAGTACCAGTGTACCGCCACAAAGTTTAAATAATTAAGTATACCAGCAAGTTCAAAAGTAATTTCACAAAAAAACGTCAGCAGCAACAAGTGCCCGTGTCGCCAGCAGTGCAGCGCCACCGGAAGAGTGACTCTCAGGACCTCGGTTTAATGTCTCATCCGAAAGACGGCGCCCACTGACAGTGTAGTGTCCCCTTCAGACCACAGGTTGAGCGCCCCCTGCTGGCCTCACTAACACCACTTCCAACAGCAACCTAGTTTTCGCAAGTGGTACTGACCAGGCTCAGCCCTGCTTAGCTTCAGTGAGTAACCGGTCTTGGGCTGCAGGGTGATATGGCTGTGGCTTATGCTACATCTTTGCCAACACAAAGTCTACATCTAAGCTGTAAAGTGTGATAAAGTGAGCAGACTTGGCAACACATGAAACAGACATCAAAAGTGTCTTTCTCAGGAATTGACTCTTTTTTTTCTTCTTCTGTTTTTATGAATATATCCTAACATATTACTTCTGCTGCTGCTGCTGCATAATCTCATAAGGTTTCCTCTAAACTATGTACTACTTTTTTATTATTCTATATTTAGACATCTATGAATCTTTGCTTTATGCATTGCAACTCTTGCTAAAATTAGACTCTACAATGTGTTTGGAAATCCATGCATGTGCATTCAATGTGTTTTACCTGAATTTGCCTCAATAATGGCCATTGTGGAAGCTTTTTAAAATGTATTTAAATGCATTCAGGTCTGTTTTGATTTGGAGGAGTTCATTAGAAATTGCACAATTCTTTTTGGTATTAAAACAAAACGTTTTAAATGATTTAAAAGCTTTAAAATACACATAATGTCTCTCTTTCCCCCCATATTTTTGTATTGTATAGAGATAATGCTGTTTTACACATATGTATGAGGCACATTTAGATATTCAAAAATGTCAAAGTTATATAAGTGTCTTTATTATTTGCTTTTTTCAAATCTAACACACTTTTGGGACTGAGTTTTGTTGATAAACAGACTAGATTGCTGTGAGATTTTGTTGAAAAAAATACATTGCTCCACATACATTTTATTGCACTTTTCAGATGGCAAATACACTAGAGGGCGCTACCTATGTTTTTGTGAAACACAAAAAAATACGTTGCTTCGGGTACCTTTTATTACAGATTTCAGGTGGCTAATCCAGTAGAGGGGACTGTCTTTGGCGAATCTGAAAAATATTACATGTACAGAAAAAGTAGCTGCTTGTAGGATTTTTTGACTCCACTATGAAGCCTTAGTTTGCTTTATTTTGCTATCTTCAAAAATAAACTACATTAGATAAAATTTGAAAGACATCTATGAGTCTTTGCTTTATACATTGTAACTCTACTTGCTAAAATTAGACTCTACAATGTGTTCGGAAATCCATGCATGTGCATTCAATGCATTTTACCTGAATTTGCTTTAATAATTGTTATTATGGAAGCTTTTTAAAAACAGTTTTAATGCATTCAAGTCTATTTTGAAGATTTAATAAAGAGAATTAATAAAAAAAATTGTAAAAAACAATTTGTATGAAAACAAAACAATGAAAATGATTTAAAAGCTTACAAATACACACAATTTCTCTTTTTCACCCCGTATATTTTTTTCCTTATAATTTTTATTATTTTTGTAGAGATAATTCTGTTTTACAACAGTTCTGCCTGGTTCTCGAATCTGATTGGCTTACAGGCGTGCAGTGTTCTTCAATAACAGCACTCCCTTGTGGTGTATTGCTCCAACCACAAAGAATGACACCAGATCAATAAACTCACTACAGTTTGACAAATATTGCAGCTATTGGACAACATCATGTACTTTTGAGGATTTTTTAGGTGAGAATGTAGTTGTTTAGATTTCAACTCTAAAGTTTATAAGGACTGTGCCTTTTTAAAAATATTTATAATTTCTGAGATTCAGTGCTTTGGTTGCTATTAGCATGCAGAGCAAAGAAATTGGTGGTTAACTGCTACAATATGGTGACAGAGATCGCATACAAAGTGCTTGGAGGAAAAAAACTCAATTTACTTTCATATTTTCAACTACAGCTAATCAAGTCATTATACAAGAAAGCAAGTGACTTTCTAAGTCGATCTCTCTCTTTTGTATGTTATAGTGCTGTATTTATACCATAGTAATCTACTAGTGTTTGCTTTGCTTTGGCTTTTTCGTCGGTTAATTATTGTGATCTTCCGATTGCAACAGAAAACTACTGGGAAATCTCTGTAGACTGATGTCACTTCATGCTGTTCAGCTTTATAATCCTAAAACGTGAGCAAAATCAGCTGTTTTGTCATCACTTTAGACATCACGCTAGAGAATCATTCAAACACTAGCTCTAAAGTGACGTTTGTGATGTAGCAACGATTTCCGCTGTTCTGTCGTCAGCTGCAGATGTGAATGAATGGCGGAAGAAAGTAGTTCCTCATACAAAAGGATGTTGAGACTCTCCATGTTTGGTTTTCTTTTTTATATACACGATTATGTGTAGAACTGTTGTATAAACGCAGTATCACACGAGAGCAGTGAGATGTGGCTGTAAATCATCACTGGAGGAACACTCGAGCCATCACACCGCTCCCACCAGTGCCGATATACAGCCACATCACACTGCTTCTAAATTATTGCTAATTTATAAAATGTTTCACATATGTATGGAGCACATTTATGCCGAGTTTAGACTGCATGATTTTGAAAGTAGTCGTGTCACAGATGTTTTCACACTGCTTGACTATCTGGGATGTACTGTACTCCTATTGACAAACACTTACAGCTTGAAATATTGATCACTTTTCAACTAAAACTGAACATTTATGCTATTAAAAAGAATTAATTTTATTTGAAAACCTTAATATTTAGATTGTTCAGTTAGAAACAGTAATATAGTCTGTGCCAATGGTGTAGTGGAAAGTGCACTGACACATGCACTCTGGTGTTCACGGCGACCTGAGTTCGATTCCCGTCTTGAGTTCCTATGCCCATCCTTCCCCTCTCTCTGCACTTTCCTGTGAATTCTCTCTACTGTCCTGTCAAATAAGGTAAAAACCCCCAAAAAATTATATAAAAAAAAAGAAAGTAATAAAAGTTACATAAAGGGGTGGCTCTGTGCCTCAGTGTATAGCACTGTCACCTCACAGCAAGGAGGTTGTTGGTTTGAGTCCCGGCTGGGCCAGTTGGCATAACTTTGTGGAGTTTGCATGTTCCTCCCAGTGCTCCGGTTCCCCCCACAAGTCCAAACACATGCGCTAAAGGGTGAATTAATGAACTAAATTGGCCAAAGTGTATGAGTGTGTTTGTTAATATGAGTGTGTATGGGCGTTTCCCAAAACTGGGTTGCAGCTGAAAGGGCATCCTCTGTGTAAAACATATAGTGGAATAGTTGGCGGTTCATTTCGCTGTGGGGACCCCTGGTGAATGAAGGGACTAAGCCAAAGGAAAATTAATAAATTAATTAATTAATGAATTGATTAATGAAAAAAACTTACAAAAAATTAATTAATTAATAAAAAAAAAACAACATGGTCATCCAAATAAACCTGCACAATATAATCACTGGTCTAAGTAGATAGACACAATAGTATGCAACATTCAATAACTGACCGTTCTGCGTACATCCAGTGGATGGAAAGCAATATTTAACTTTCTTAAATAATAATAATAATAATAATTCATTTTATTTATAAATGGCGCCTTTCTGGACACCCAAGGTCGCCTTACAGTAAGCATCAGCAGACATGCTAAACAACTTAAACATTACTAAAAACAATCATTGACCAGACAAGTTAAAACGCAATAGCAAATATAAAAGAACATAATAAAAACATGATAAAAAAAAAAATTGTTAAGTAAAAGCCTGCTTAAAAAGATGGGTCTTTAGATGTGATTTAAAATTGTGAAGACTATCACTGCTCCTATACTGGAAGTGAGTTCCATAGCCTAGGAGCCATAGAGCTAAAAGATCTAGAAGAGGAACCCACATATTATAAAAGTTGCTAGCAGCTCCTTTCATTGTGCGTCTGATTTTCTTTAATTTAATCAAATGAAAAATGTATTTAATCCACAAAGAATGGGTAGGGGGTGTACTGTAGGGGATTTCCACTGTAATAAAATTAATTGTTTCCAAAGGCTACAACCCGAGTCTTTTATTTGGGAATGTTAAGGGAAAGAGAAAGAGTGCCAAATCGAGCTATGATAGCCTGAGGTTTAATAAGAAATTATACATGCATGTGTGTTCATTCATTCATTCATTCATTTTCTTTTTGGCTTAGTCCCTTTATTAATCTGGGGTCACCACAGACACCACTGTGTGTGTGTGTGTGTGTGTGTGTGTGTGTGTATATATATTAGGGATGCAACAATACAGTTAGCCTAAGGTTCGATACATACCTCTGCTTTTTAACACGGTTTTCGGTTCGGTTCTGATGGCTTGACACATGTGTTTTTCTTTTATTATTCTATGCTACAGGCAATAGGACTAGTAAGAGGTTAGGAGAAAAAAAAAAGATTTCTTGCAATACTCCTTTTTTTTTACTTTAAAGCCAAGAAAAGTACACTAGTTCCTATTGTATAAAAATCTCACAGCTGCTGGTAGTCCATGTACAAACTAGAGAACACATGCATTCCTACATTTTGAAAGTAAACACGTGGAGTTAATAAAGATAATTTAGCCATTTCAAATTAACATATTTGTACTTCAGTAAACATAAATAAACCATCTTAATTATCAAATATAAATGTGTAATGTGTGTTATATAAATGTCAAATGCGTTCCTTCAAGAACTATTTAAAGGCGTTTTGCCACTCTACATCTAAAATGTATTTTCAACATCAACAAACAAATTTAAAACATCAAATATTATAAAAATGTATTAAACAATGTTTTTTTAAAACAGTTTCTTTTTGTGTAAATCTATTTTTCATTTACAATAAAAAATAAAAATAATTTAGCATCAATCAAAAGATTTGATATTGTTTACTAAACATTTCACAACACTTTTCTCTAAAATGTTACAGAAACACATTCTCTTATAACACGTTTTACCTCTAATTTTCACATAATGCCTTTGTAATCACTTAAAAGTTAATTTAATTTATTTAATTTATAATAGAAATAGATGTATGCAACAGTATTGTAATGAGATATGCACAATGTTTGATTAGTTTTACTATAGTAAAATGTCTGCATGAACACTTGCATGTGCAGGACTTTTGCCAGCTCAAGTGTGTAGTAGAAAGCAAACTCCAGAAAGTGTGGATATCAATAACGAAAATCTATTTATCAGAAAATGTTTATTAAAATGCCTTAAATGTTTAGTTTCCAATAGTTTAGATTTACCAGTTGTTTTGTATTATAGAACTTAATAATGAAAGTTTATGAGTTTCTTTAAGCATTTGCTTTTCAATGATGATTTATGTTTTAAAATGGACTTTATCCATAAATCACTTTACCTTTCCAGTCATATTTATTTTCATAGATATTGTATTAAAGAAGTTGTCCAACACTTTTTAATGAGAATGATTGTGTACCTTAATTTCAGTTGTACCATAAAAGGTACAGAACAGTATCATAAGAGGCCTTTTTTTGTACGATATAAGGTTAAACTTTTACAAAAGTACAAAACTGTTCCTTATGGAGCATTATTTGTACCAACATCCACCTTTTTTTCTGAGAGTGTATAGAAATAGTTAACTTAAAAGAGTGTTTTGTACATGGTGTACTCCTATATGCTGAGCACTGTAGTATTTCAGAGCAAGAAAAGCAAAAAAATAATCGTTTAATCAGGTGTATTTAAACAGCACTGCAGTCTATTTTAAATCAGCAAGTGTCAGTATTTCAGCCTCTTTAGGTGGTCTGTCCAGCGTGTCCCATTGTCTCGTCTGTCTCCGCTGGCCTCTCGTGCTCTTTGTGCCGGTCAGGAAACACATCCTCTGCTTTCTTTCTTCCTTTCAGTCTGATGTTTTGGAGGTGAAACCTTTTTAGGGACCCTTCAGCACCTGCTGCATTTACAACACACACGGCTATAAGTGGACCGGGCTTGTAAAGACAAGAGATCAGGAGATTGTTCTTGTTCTTCTGAGTTTAGATCCAGTTTCTCTTTTTTTTTCCTCCGCTGGCGCATGTCAGGCTAACACATTCATCAACGTTTGGTTCTGGATGACGGGAACACGACCACGAAACACACTTGGTGTTATTTTAGGGTTGCACGAGTGATCAAGGTGCCCCTTTTTCATTCATTAATTTTCCTTCGACTTAGTCTGTATGTCAGAGGTCACAGCAGAATGAACCGCCAACTTATCCAGCATATGTTTTATGCAGCAGATGCCCTTCCAATTGCAACCCAGTACTGGGAAACACCTATACACTCTTACTCATACAGGCACGTGCACACATAGGGCTCAACCTGTGCAGTGCACATGGCCTTTTTAGTCTTGGATAGAAAGTGCCATTCCAAAATTATCAAAAGTACCCCCGCGACACATCCCCCTCCCTCCCCCCTATTGCCCTTCAGTAGGCGCACGACAACACCGCTCTTGAGTACGCATCCCCCACCCCCCCACCTTGCCCCCCCACCCCCAACCCCCGCACTTTTCAGTACGCGTGCGACAACAACGCTCTTCAGTACACACCCCCCCCCCCCAACCCCCAACCCGGGATTCAAAAACTTTGTCCTGCACATGCCCTTTGGACAGTCTCTGCACGGGCCTGCACTCATACACTACGCCCAAATTAGTTCATCCAATTCCACATGTGTTTGGACTGTGAGGGAAACTGGAGCACTCGGAGGAAACCCACGCCAACATGGGGAGAACATGCAAACTCCACACAGAAATGACAGCTGGCTCAGCTGGGACTTGAACCAGCGACCTTCCTGCTGTGAGGCCACAGTGCTAACCACTGAGCTAGCGTGCTGCCCAACACTGCATTATTCTTTTTTTTTTAATGTGAAGAAGGAAGTGGATGTGTGAAACCAGATGCTTGCTTTTGTTGTTTAACCCTGCCAGAGTGTTTCCTGTTTGCTTAGTCAGATCTGCCCGGATGAATATAAACAGAGGAAAAGAGAAACCTGCCTGTCACTTCTCAAGAGTCCACAACCACAAACAAGCTTTTATTTTTTGTCTAACCACTGTGTCATCAAAGATGCTTAACTTGCCCTGTGCGCTATAAGTAATAAATTAAAAACAACAATCATTCAAAGATGGTCGAATGACGAAGTAAAATGAAGTAAAACATTTTAATTTAAACACAAAAATAAACGCAAAAATATTTTTTTTACAAATATTTTGATAAGTGGTGGGCTGTTAACATGCTACATTAACGCAAGACTTTCATCGGGCGATTAAAAAAAAATATTGCCGTTAATCTATTCTCAAAGTTGGGTTGGGAGCTGAGTCTATTTTACGCAAGCTATGGTGACTTTCACCTTGATATTTTACGGTGAGCCGTCTGACAAAAAAAGTGCCCTTCTGAATCAAATCAGTAGGATGCCCTTTTGGATCTTTCACTAACTTTGAAGACGGACATCTGTAGTCTAGTTATTTGCATTAATAGACAATAATATTATTAATGTGTTTACGTGAAGTGCTTTCATGGAAGAGTTTCCTGAAATTTTGGGTGCTTTTAACTGCAGTTCAGCAGTTTCACTTTCACTCATGAGCATTTCATTCATCCCCTCGTGACAAACTGGGGTATTAGACGCAAATAAGGAGTAAGAACTGCTGAGAGTGCTATAGAATTTAATAACGCACGCCAAATGGAAAGAGAAAAACTTCCGCATTTCACAATGTGTGTGTGTGTGGTCCTTTACTGACAGCCGCATGTTTGGATCTTGTTGGAAAATATGGCGAAAAGTCTTATATGATGGTGATAGTTTGATTGCGGTATAATGCCACTGATATCTGCAGACTCCACATGTCTTAATTCCATTTCTGTTTAGTTCAGTTCTAACTTTAGTCGGATTAAGGTGATCAAAATTGCTGTTTGGAGCTTATGTAGGCCTACAGGTCAACATTCATGTTTAACTGAATAAACAGTGAGTAAACACAAGTACATCTTATTGAACATCATTTATTTTCATCACAGTAGAACAGTTTCTCAAGCAGTTTGTGATGCATTGTTGAAACAGGAGATGAGCCCCTGGTCTAATGCGCCACCTGGCTTGAGAAACCCGTTCTCAAAGACTTACTTTGACCATTTATGTGAAGCTGCTTTGACACAATCTACATTGAAAAGCGCTATACAAATAATCTGAATTGAATTGAATTGAATACTTTTAGTCATTATTTGGGTAGCACACATATTCTGAATGCCTTTGGCAGAATTGAAATGAGCCATTTTAATCTAGATTAATTCCAAGTTTACAGTGAGATTAATCTAGATTTTAAAAATGATCTATGCCCACCTATAATTGCTATACAGCGTTACAAAAATGATGCTATATTGATGGTGTATCCGCAGCTGTATCCTATCAAGACTACACCATAAAACAGTAACATTATTAAGTAAAAAAATAATAATTTTCGAGAGGAGCACGTGCTTATGATTGATAGCAGCTAGTCCTCACTAGCTAACGCATTATTCACCAATCAGACGATTCCTAAATCACTATAAATAACCAGAGTATGTTACCCTAGCCATCTTCGTCTTGAAGAATCCCCCCTTCCACCCCTACTCCTCCCTTTTACTTGTGAGGGCAGCACTTCTGTGTTTGCATGTTCTCCCATCGTTTGCGTGGGTGTTCCCCGGGCTCTCCGGTTTCCTCCCACAGACCAAAAACTTGTAACACAAGTAAATTGACAAAACTAAATTGACATCATAGACAAGCGTTGAATCTAGTATTCACACTCTATAGCATTCATGATTTACATTTACCATCATCAAGCAGGGGGAGTTCTCGAGACCTACCTTAACTCAGACTCCCCTCTCGCCCTGCAACGGGGGGTGGGGGGCTTGAGGATCTCAAAAGCTCAGGGCTCTCTCCCAGAACAGCATGCCAAACGCTTTATAATCAATCATCAGCTAAGGGCGAACTCTTGAAAATACATAAAATCATAATTTCTTAGTGTTTGTATAAGTCAGGATTCGAACTTAAAAGCCATGTGAAGCACAGTAACAACGTGCACACGCACAGTGCACTAGGCTAAATGAGACAAGTTCTTTCTGACCCTGTCAGGCAAACACAGATTCGCCAGGTCTCGAAATGCTTCTGAAATGACCGATGCTTTGAATTGCTTTAGTCATGTGACCAGATGTTTCTAAACACTTTAGTCACGTGACCTGGGTGTTTTGGACCATGCTTCGCTGCGGTGTTTCGAAACACTTACACTTCGGGATCTCAACACTGTGTTGAAACATCAGCATTATCCTTGTCTTGTCTTCCAGTGTTTTTGACCTTTGCTTTGTTTTAGTTTGCGTTGTTTTGCTACCTGACCTGACAATTTGCCAGCTTTTGACAACACTTTTGAATTTCCCATGCTCCTGTTTGCCCCTGTTTTGACCCTTGCCTGTCTGATTATTCATTCATTCATTTTCTTGTCAGCTTAGTCCCTTTATTAATCTGGGGTTGCCACAGCGGAATGAACCGCCAACTTATCCAGCACATGTTTTACACAGCCGATGTCTTTCCAGCTGCAACCCATCACTGGGAAATACACACCTATTCACACACATACACTACTGACAATTTAGCCTACCCAATTCACCTGTACCACATGTATTTGGACTTAGCACCCGGAGGAAACATCGCCAACACGGGTAGAACATGCAAACTCCACATAGCCTAGGCTTACACCAGCGACCTTCTTGCTCTGAAGTGAACGTGCTACCCACTGAAACACCGTGCAGCTTTCTGCCTGACTATTTTGGTAAATAAACTGCACGTGGATCCCCACCTCTGTTGTCCCAAACCCTTACATGACAAAATCCCTTTTTACTTTGTTAAACTGAAATGACTCCAAAATGATCATGTCTTCTAAACGGTTGAACCTGGTCAGCTACAGTTGTGACTTCACATTGTCTGTCCAGCGATGTGACTATTGCGGATTCACACATTGCGACGTTGATGCTAAAGCAATATATTGTGCAGCCCTAGTTCACACACAGACAGACACACCATAAACCCCTGCGGGCCGGTCAGTCCCAGTGACCCGCCGGCTTAAAACAGTCCTAAAGGTCCATCAAAGAATCTCATTCTGTCACCCGTCTAGCAGAGACACTGACCAACCGGCTTGTAATGAAGACATAAAGGGCAGCAGTGTGTCGGGTTAATAGCAGCCAGTAAACCCGTAACCAGCAGGTCAGTGCCAGGCCTGAGGTCAACCCTTGTGTGCTGTTCGGGATGTTTATATGCACATGGGGCGATTTTGTGTCTTAATTTGGCCATAACTCTCTCTGTGTTTCAGCCATAGACTGTAAAATATATGGACGTATATCCGTGACGTCACCTATAGGTTTCTAAAGAGCGCAAAAGAAGCCACAAGTAGGCGTGGCCAACCGTCGCCATTTTGTTCGTGCGTCATCACACCCACGGCGGGAGACCAAACAAGGGCAAAGAGGCAGAGAGTGAGCGGAGCTACAGACACCTGCTGGCATTTAGCTTGGACCTGGTTCAGACACACTTTAGTTTGGGAGAACGCTTAATACTTTATCACCTGTGACTCGTTTGTGTTCTGACCACTTGTGCTTGGTTGTATACTAAATCAATAAAGTGTTTAGTCTTTTAAAAACACTGCTGTAATACATTGAGCCACTAAACATTGTTCTCATGACGTTTTTCAACAGGAGGAAAACGCGAATTACTTCCAAACCCTTCAGATATAGTCTGTGTTAGTTACTGTAGGACTATTGATGAAATCCAGCATAACACTGCATGATAACGCTTCAGATGACTGATCTAGAGCCTACAGCTAATCAATCCGTCAGATTCTGCAGTGCATTACAGCTCTAAATATAAATATAAACGATAAATGATCTTAAATAAAACAAATACATGTATAAAGATGGTATATAAGTATATAACTTTACTCACATCATAAACGGAGGCCATGTGAATGGTTTGTGAGCACGATTTAAGTGCACTCAGCATGCCATGCTATCTAATAATTGTAGGAAACAAGTCCAAAAGGCAGTTGACTGTGTAAAGCCACATAAAACAACACAGAAATACGATAAATATGCTGAGATCAGTGACTAATCTGCAGGATTCAGCTGAGGTGACGTGACTGCGACCAACGAGACCTAGCTGTCACTCAAGTGGCCACGCCCTTAATTATGCAAACTTAATATAACTTAATATAAAGGAAACGGATGAGTTATAAAAAAATTCACCCCCCTCACAGTTGTCATGAAGGGTAATATTAGCTGTATGAACCAAAATCTTTTTTGTACCAGGCTGTAAACACCTCTTTTTCTGCTGTAAAGTTGGCCATTCTAGTGGGCTTAATTGAAATTTGCTCTATTTTGGAGCCAGGAGCGGCCAGGACTAGGGGAATTTCGGATGAATTGCAGTTTTAGTTACTTCCGTATTGGCTTCCTGAGGGAGAGCGGAGTGATTTTTGGTAGAAAATCTTATTTTGACACATATTTGGGGGAAAATGTTTTGAAAATGTAAAGAAATTCATCAATACACTCAAATCGACTACCCTTTCGATATGTTGGGGGCTGTTTTCGCCCCATTGACTTCCATCATAGTCACGTTTATTTATTGCAAAACCCTGACACTATATTATCATGCATTCTTCATTGTTGATACCTTGATGTGTCTGAGAAAATATAAATAAGCAGGTCAACTCTCAGAACATTGTAAACCAGGCATGTCCAAGCTCACTCCTGGAGGGCCGGTGTCCTGCAAAGTTTAGTTCCAACCCTAATCAGACGCACCTGGGTTAGCAAATCAAGCTCTTACTAGGCTTTCTAGAAACATCCTTGCAGGTGTGTTGATGCAAGTTGGAGCTAAAATCTGCAGGACACCGGCCCTCCAGGACTGAGTTTGGACACCCCTGTGGCAATCATAGTAATATATGTCTGCACACACACTGTAATCTGCTGTTATACACCACTGAACTCCAGAAACTGGTTTGCACATGCATATCTAAAGGGTTAATGCTGGCAACTGATGATCAACAGTAAATATGACACATCTTACCTCTGGCCAACAGGGAAAACCAGCAACAATCAAGAAAAGCCTGAGTATATGCTGTCATGTCTTTGCAATAAAAAAAAAATGGGATTATAATGGAAGTCAATGGGGCAAAAAGAGCCCCCAACATAACGAAAGGGGGTCGATTTGAACAATACACAAGGGTTAAATGAGATTGGAGACTGAGAGACGGGACGAGGGTCAAACTCACATAATTGAGACCAAATGCTCTTTACAGACAACACAGGCTTTCTGAAGCACAGATCAAACAACATGATAAACAGAAGATGAGCAGCGTGACTGTGATTAAGAATCAAATCTAGGTCTTGGGATGAAATAAAATGTGTTTAAATGAAAGAATCTGAGGCGAGCGTGACAAATGGATTACGAATAGGGTCTGAAAGATTATGCACATAGTTCACTCTGTCATTTTCCTCTGACTTAGTTTGTCACAGCGAAATCAACAGCCATTCCAGTATATGTTTTAGGCAGTAGATGCCCTTCCAGCCAGCACTTTTTTAAAATAGCTTTAAACTCTACTGTGTCTACTGATTTTATTATTATTGTTAATAATAATATTAGTGATAATATTAATAATAATAATACATTTAAAATGTAAAATATTATATTTATAATAAAAAATAATAAAAAATAAGACTTTGGTTTATTTGAGTAATTATATTTTGTTCCTATAATCATATATCTTGTTTTTTTTAAAACAAATATCATTAATACATTTTAATACACTCATGTAGTTTGATATATATATATATATATATATATATATATATATATAATTATTATAAAAATTATTATTGACCTTTTTATTTAACCATTATAATGTAAAAAATATTACAATTTAAAAAACTTTTGTTGAGAAATATGTTTCATTTAAATAATTTCTTTAAAAATTCTGTTAGATATCTTGTGTTTTTAACAACTAACATAAACATTTTAATAATCCGTTTGTACGACATTTACATTGACAACAATTGTATTATTTATTTTTTATTAATATTGTTATTTATTTTATTAAAATTTTAATGAAATTAACGCATTTACATTTAAACTATATGAAAACATATTAAACTATTATTAAAATCCTGTTAACCCTTTTTTTAAATAATAAAACCAAATTGTTGTATCAAAAATAAACACTTAAAAATTTTTAAAGTTTGAAATAAAACAACACATTTCTGTACTTTTCATATCTATTGGCAATAAAATATATACACACACATCTATATATACACACACACAAACACACACACACACACACACACACACACACACACATACACACACACACACACACACACACACACACACACACACATATATATATATATATACACACACACACATATATATATATATACATACACACACGCACACACACACACACAGTTGTCAGAATTATTAGCCCCCCTGTTTATTTTTTCCCCAATTTCTCAATTTATGTTTAAAGGAGAACAGAATAACTCAACACATTTCTAAACATAATAGTTTTAATAACTTATTTCTAATAACTGATTATTATAACAGTAAATAATATTTGACTAAATATTAATCAAGACACTTCTATCCAGCTTAAAGAGACATTTAAAGGCTTAACTAGATTAATTAGGGTAACTAGGAAGGTTAAGTTAATCAGGCAAGTTATTGTATAATGATGGTTTGTTCTGTAGACTATCGAAAAAGTATATAGCTCAAAGGAGCTAATAATTTTGTCCTTAAAATGTTGTTTAAACAATTAAAAACTGCTTTTATTTTAGCCGAAATAAAACAAATAAGACTTTCTCCAGAAGAAAAAATATTATCAGACATACTGTGAGAATTTCCTTGCTCTGTTAAACATCATTTGGAAAATATTTTTAAAAAATTAAATAAATTCAAAGGGGGGCGAATAAATCTGACTTCAACTGTATATATGAATGTAATTATTTTAATGTAAAAAGAAATGCCAAAGATGCTAAAATAATTATAGTATAATGGAAAAGCTATGATTGTACAGAGAAAAGGATCAGGAAGACGGAAATCAAAAACACACAATAGAGGCTTCAATCTTAACAATAAGTATCGACAAAAAATCATATTTGAAACGTTCAGCCTCCTTATGATTGGTTACTGGTGAAATGTGTCGTCCAACCAGAGTCTGCGGTTCTCCTTTTTGAATCTGGAGATGAAATAACAGGACAATGTAGGGGTGAACAAACACACAGCATCCGCTTCTGAATGAGACACACACATCCTGTCCTTTATGAGCCCGCTTCCTGTGTTGGGTCAAAGTAAGATTAGGATTTACTGGTATATGGTGCTTTTATTCAGTTCCCTGAATCTGTCATGATCACAATGAACAATAACACTGAATTATTCTGTAGTGTATGAGTGTGAATGAGTGTGTATGAATGTTTTCCAGTACTGGGTTGCGGCTGAAAGGGCTTCCGCTGTGTAAAACACACTCAAAAAAATTTTTTTTTTACTTTTTCAAACTACTTATTTAAAATCCGCTGAAACAACACAATTCTTAAAATTTCATTGGGACAACTTAATTTTTGAATGTTCAATCCACATAAATTTGTTAAAAGTGGTAAGTTAACTTAATTGATTTGTGTTGGGACAACATGAATGAATTTTGGGGAACCTTGCATTTTTTACAGTGCATATGCTGGATAAGTTGGCGATTCATTTTGCTGTGGTGACCCCTGATGAATAAAGGGACTAAGCCAAAGGAAAATGAATGAGTGAATGATGACAGTAAATAATATTTGACTAGACATTTTTCAAGACACTAGTATTTAGCTTAAAGTCACATTTAAAGCTTAACTAGGGTAATTGGGCAAGTCTTACACTCAGAAATAAAGGTACGCGAGCTGTCACTGGGGTGGTCCCCTTTCTAAAGGTACACACTTAAGTGGGCTAATAATATTGACTTTAAAATGCTGTTATTTTTATTCTAGCTGAAATAAAACAAATAAGAGTTTCTCCAGAAGAAAAAAAATATCATAGAAAATACTGTGAAAAATTCCTTGCTCTGGTAAAAAAAAAATTCACAAAAGAGTTCGACTGTATAGTGTTATACTTAGTTTCAGGATGTCTCTAGAAACACAGATGAAGCTCAGGATTCACAGCTGCATCAGCAGGAACTGTGAGTGAGGGATGAAGCACGGATAAGCTGGAGGAAAGAGGAAATGTGTGGCGTTTCAGTCTTTTCCTCTGGGGTTTTTCTCTGATGCTGGTTCTCCTGGAGGATGCAGATCTGTGTTCTGCTGAATGAGGATTTTGAGCAGCTCTTGTTAGGGTTTTATGGGTCTGGAGCAGCGACTCCTGCTGAGCCTCTGATCTTTTTTCTGATCCCAAAAAAAACAAAAAAAAAAAAACGCTGTTAAACATAATCAGGAACGCTTCACCTGTGAGTCTGCTAAAGTCTTTATTGGCTATATGTTACAAAAAAATGCAAATCTGTGACTTTTTCCATCAATGATGCAAAGTCATTTCAAATTGGTTCTCTGGTAGGCTAGTACTATCTGCAATTGACTAATATCGGTATAGAAAATGGGCAAAAAAGTTTTGCTGAAATCATTAATAGCCAAAAAAAAAAAATGGCATATCGATACTACATGATGCAAAAAGTCTCAGTCTCTCACTTCTATCAATCGATCAATCGATATCAGTATCAGTTGAAAGTTTTTTTTTTTTTTGTTGAAATCGGTATCGGCCAAAAATAAAAATCATACAACGACACAACAAGTTGAGAAAAGCTTCAGCATTCCACTCTTCAGTACGGTATGCATTTAAACAATATCAATACCAAACTTTTTTTTTTTTTTTTTTTTTGTTACATACAAAATGTTACATCCATACATTAAGTTTATAAAAGCTTTAGTTTTTCATTCTTTAATAATGTGAACAATGTCAGTATTAGAATTAGTTGAAAGTTTTTTTGCTGTTGAAATTGGTATCAGACAAGAATAAAAATCATACAACAGTGCAAGAAATTAACATAAGCCTCAGTTTTCCACTCTTCAGTACTGTATGCAGATGAACAATATCGGTACCAAACTTTTTTGTTGTTCTTGAAATCGGTATCAGACAAAAAAAAATGTCACATCCATACAACAAGTTTATAAAAGCCTTAATCTTCTATTTAATAATAATGTACACAATTGACCAATATCGGTATCAGAATCAGTTGGAAGTTTTTTTGTTGAAATCGGTATTGGATGAAAATTAAAATCCTACATCCATACAACAACTTGCCAAAGGCTTCTGTATCCCACCCTTTAATGCTGTATACAATTGAACAATATCAGTTTCAAAATCGATTGAAAGTATGTTTTCATTCATTCATTCATTCTTTCATTTACTTGTTGGCTCAGTCCCTTAATCTGGGGTCACCACAGCGGAATGAACCGCCAACTTATCCAGCAAGTTTTTTTATTTTACGCAGCAGATGCCTTTCCAGCCGCAAACCATTCCTGGGAAACATCCACACACGCATTCACACACACACTCATACACTACGGACAATTTAGCCTACCCAATTCACCTGTACCGCTTGTCTTTGGACTGTGGGGTAAACCGGAGTACCCGGAGGAAACCCACGCGAACGCAGGGAAAAATGCAAACTCCACACAGAAATGTCAACTGAGCCGAGGCATTTGTTTGGCCGATACCAGATTCAGCAAAAAAACTCTTGGTCAAATCCCATACCGATACCGATATTGGTCAATTGCATACAGTACTATAGGGTACTAACTAGTTTTGTAAATTGTAAATTATAAACTTTTTAAATTACAAATATTGTTGTTCCAGAAAAACCCAGTAAAGTGCTGACTTAATAAAAAAAAATTATATATATATATATATATATATATATATATATATATATATATATATATATATATATGAAGTTAAGATTTTTTAGTACAAACTAACTAATGTTATTTCATATTTAAAATGTCTGATTCAGACTTTAAACTACAGAGAGAAGAAAGTAATACCAATTATAGCTAAAAGCGACATCATCCCAAAGCATGTGTCCTTCAGCATTAATGATGGAGGATCTGAAATACACACAACTGTTGAGATGCGTCATTGTCAGCCACAGAATGAGCGTTCGTTCATTCCTCTCCTGAAACGGCCTGTAAATATAGTGCACGACTCTCATGGAAATCTGACCTAGAAAAGGAATCCTTGAATAAATTATTTTGGGAAGTATTTTTATCCCTGCAGTAACTGCCCGTGAACACGCTTGAGTTCTCAGCACAGTCTGCAGGCCTGATAGTCATTCATCTGGCCATTTCAGACCAAACGAGTCACGAATGAAGCGTTCAGTCAAACCTATTAATGTAATTTAACTTGTATGACTTCAAGCTCGAGTTGTTGACGCTAAAATTATAAATACTGTATATTTGACATAGTGTTGTTGGCACTAATGAATTATTAGGAGATTATTATTACTACTATTATTATTTATTTATTTATTTATTTGAATATTTCTATCTTGAACATCTACACTCTTAAAAAAAAAAAATTGATGGTTTGTTTTATTTCAATGTGGGACAAATATTGACAAAATTAAAGTTGGGTTTAATGTTTTCAATTAAAATTAAATGTTACTTATCAAGCCAATGGTTGTTTGTCCATATTTGACTCAACGTTGGGTTAAAAAAAGCATTTGTAGGTGTAGGTGTTAATAATACTATCTCTCACAATATTCTACCAATGTCAAAAACATATAGTCAAATATACAGTATTTTATATCCAAAATCCCTCAATCAAAAATGTGATTTATAGATTTTAAAATGTACGTATAAATATAAAATATGAAAAAGTGTATTTGTATAATTGTGCTTTTTTAAGCATCTCATTTTGGTCAAAAATGACCTAAAAGTGTCATAAAGCAACATTTATTTTTTTTATTTTATTTGATAAAAATATATATGTATTTATTTGTTTATTTATTTATTCACTAATTTGTTTGTTTGTTTTATTCATTTACTTTTTCTATTTATTTATATACTGGTTTGTTGGTTTTACTTGTTATTTTGTTTAATTTATTTATTCATTCACTAGTTTATTTATTTATTTATTTATTTATTTATTTATTTATTTATTTATTTATTTATTTATTTATTTACTAAGTGGTTTGTTTTATTAATTTATTTACTTGTTTGTTTTATTTGTTTTGTTTATTTAGTTGTTTATTTATTTATTTATTTATTTGTTTGTTTGTTTGTTTTATTTATTTGCTGCTTTCATTTATTTATTTATTCACTTGTTTGTTTTACTCGTTGGTTTGTTTTATTTATTTATTCATTCACCTGTTTGTTTATTTATTCACTTACTAATTTATTTTTAACTTGTTTGTTTTATTTATTTATTAAATTGTTTATTTATTTTTATTAATTAATAATATTTATTTATTTATTTACATATTTATTTGTTTTAATTATTTATTTATTTATTTGTTCACTTTATTTAATTACTTGTTTGTTTTCTTGTTCTTTGTTTTACTTTTTTATTTATTCATTCACTTGTTTTTGTATTATTTATTTATTAACTTGTTTGTTTGTTTGTTTGTTTTAATTGTTTGTTTGTTTGTTTGTTTTATTAATTTATTATTATTATTATTATTATTTGATATTATATATTGGTTTGTTTGTTTATTCATTTAATAACTTGTTTGTTTGTTTTATTTACCTCTTTTATTTAATTATTTATTTACTTGTTTGTCTGTTTTACTTGTTAGTTTGTTTTAATTATATAGTTATTTATTTGTTCATTCACTTGTTTTTAATATATTTATTTACTAATTGTTTGTTTTATTTATTTGTTTTTTTTTGTTTTATTTATTAATGTATTATTATTGTTTATTAATATTTATTTGTATGTTTATTTATTTTTTATTTGTTTGTTTATTTATTTACTTATTTACAACTCTAAATATATTTAACTGTCTTGTTAAACATGATCATCTTCAAGCTGCTTCTGAACTCTCGTGTCTTGAAATGCTAATCTGTGAGTTGTTCTTGTTGGTGTCTTTGTCCCGAAGCTCACAAAAACACACAGACACAAACAAACACCATAACAAAAGCCTCAGTCTTCAAAATGTGAAGCCTGACATCACCTCACAACACTTCACATTTTCCTCCCCAACAATACAGATCTGTTTGTTATTTTCCACGATCTTGGTTTTATAACAACACAAAAGCAGACATAAATAATTACGCCAGGTTCTTCTCCTCCTGGTGTCATTGGGAAATGGCAGTCATCTAGAGAGCCTTTGCTTTAATCTTCTTTGAGGTGGTGTAATTTGGCGCAGTGAAGCACGTCTAGAGAAACTCCTGCAACAATGTGTGCATTGTGAACACTTGCAGTGGTCTGTGAATGTGATGTTTTGGCCTGGAGAGGCAGATTTGAGCTGGATTCACTCTTCTATTGTGATGAAAGATAGACATAGGAATGTGTCTGTCTCTCTTGCGGAGGTTTACGGCCGTCAGACGTACAGCTGTTATGTGATTCAGTGTCAGCATGAGTTCAGTCTGACCACAGCACCACTCCACTCTGAAGTGTCCGATGTGTGAAGTGTTTCATGTCTGCCAAATGGGTTCACAAACTCCACGCTTCTCACTCACTGCTCATCAGTGGTAGATTCAGAGCCCCAAGAAAAAAATACTATAGTAATTTACAGTAAATCGTATATTGTTTTTGAACCATACTATAGTAAATACCTGAATTAATCTGTTGTGGTGATTATATAGTTGCTACGATGGCACAACCACTATAGAAATATAAACAAATAACCCAATCCTATAGTTTTCTGTGGCATAATTAAAACTTTGCTGCTTTCGTGTTGCGTCGCACTTGTTTCTTATCAGCAGTTGGCCATAAGTGAGGGTGCCACGGTGGCTCAGTGGTTGGCACTCTCGCTGAACAGCAAGAAGGTTGGTGGTTCGAGTCCCAGCTGGGTCAGTTGGCATTTCTGTGTGGAGTTTGCATGTTCTCCTTGTGTTGTCGTGGGTTTCCTCCGGGTTCTCAGATTTCCCCCACAGTCAAAACCAGCCTGATCTCACGAGAAAACGTAAGTATTTTACGTTTTGCCAGTTTAGTGGCTAATTCGTATGAATTCGTTCGAAATTGTACGATTTTAAAAAGGAGGCGTAGCACCTAACCCCACCCCTAAACCCAACCGTCATTGGGGGATGAGCAAATCGTACTAAAATGTACAAATTAGATCGTACGAATTCATACGAATTAGCCACTAAATGAAAAGTTACGAATTGCTGTGAGATTGTGTGGGTCAAAACACATGCACTATAGCAGAATTAAATAAACTAAATTGGTATGAATGTGTGTGTGTGTGAATGAGGGTCTATGGGTGTTTCCCAGTACTGGGTTGCGACTGGAAGGGCATCCACGAATGCTGGATAAGTTGGCGGTTCGTTCCGCTGTGGCACTCTCTGATGAATAAAGGTATAAGTTGAAGGTAAATGAATGAGTTGGCCCTAAGCTTAACTCGAGAGAGTCTCTGGATTGTGAAATGAACCCTGAAGACAGCAAAATGGGTAAAGCAGTTCTTTAAAATTGAAAACATTGAAATAAGGAAACGGCCATCCCAGAGTCCTGATCCAAACCTGATTGAAAATCTTCTGAAAACACTTTATGACAAATGTGTCTCTAAAAAACACTACAGTCAGTGAACAGAGACTGAAGTAGACATGATCAAGATCACAGCATTAAAACCCTTTCAGACCCCATGTCCATTACAATGGACATCACTTTAGACATATAAACAAATGACCCAATACTGGAGTTTTCTGTAGCATTATAAAAACTTTGCTGCTTTTATGTTGCGTTGCGCTTGATTCTCATCAGCAGTTGGCCCTAGGCTAAGCTCCAGAGAGTCTCTGTAACTGTGTAAATAAAAATCGCGTTGTCATGCTGGACAATGAACCCTGAAGACAGAGAAATGGGTAACGCAGTTGCTTAAAATGGAAAACATTGAAATGTCCATGCTAAAGTCCCGATTTGAACCTGATGGAAAATCTCTGGAAAATCCTTAGTGTATCTAAGAAAACACTACAGTCAGTGAACAGAAAAAGATGAGACTGAAGTATCATTAATGAAGCAGATTAAAACCCTTTCAGAGACCCCATGTCCATTCAAATGGACATCACTTTGGACATACTCTACCTGACGAAAGTCTTGTCGTGGATCCCAGTTGTAAGAGCAAAAAATAATAACTTGACTTCTAGTTGATCATTTGGAAAAGTGGCAGAAGGTAAATTTTTCCTGCATCCCAATGATCACAAATACTGCAGAAGATTTACTGGAACCCGCATGAACCCAACATTCTCAGAGAAATCAGTCAAGTTTGGTGAAGGAAAAATCATGGTTTGGGGTTACATTCAGTGTGAGAGATCTGCAGAGTGGATGGGAACATCAACAGCCTGAGGTATCAAGACATTTGTGCTGCCCATTACATTACAAACCACAGGAGAGGGCAAATTCTCCAGCAGGACAGCGCTCCTCATACTTCAGCCTCCACATCAAAGCCCCTGAAAGCAAAGGAGGTCAATGTGCTCCAGTATCGGCCAGCCCAGTCACCAGATATGAACATTATTGAGCATGTCTGGGGTAAGATGAAGGAGGCGTTAAAGATAAACACAAAGAATCTTGATGAACTCTGGGAGTCCTGTAAGAACGCTTTCTTCTTCATTCCAGATGACTTTATTAATCAGTGATTTGAGTCATGTCAGAGATGTATGGATGCAGTCCTCCAAGCTCATGATGGAGTCAGACACAATATTCATTCTGTCTCCACTGCAGCAGGACTTTATATTCTATTCTACTTTTGTCTGGACAAAGTCAGACCTAACTGTCCTAATAAAATCATTGAAAATTAAGGCATGACCATATCTTGTTGTGGTCAAATAAGCGTAATCTAGAGGCCTTTGCCTTTCATATGATACCAAATGATCAACTAGAGATCAAGTTATTATTTGTTGTTCCTAAAACCTGGATAGGAGACAAGACTTTTGTCAGGTAGTGTAAAGACTTTTCATAGCATCTATATACTTAATTCTCACTTATAAGTCACTTAGGAAAAAAGGAACTGCTAAATAAATGTAAACATTACATGTCATAAAATGTTTTTGTTGTTGTTTACTTAATTTAAAGCCTGCTGTCCATGATAGTGGACTTCATTCATTTTTTTTTTCAGCTTAGTCCCTTTATTAATCTGGGGTCTCCACAGCAGAATGAATTGCCAACTTATTCAGCACGTTTTACTAAGCGGATGCCCTTCCAGATGCAACCCATCACTGGGAAACACCCATATATTCTCATTCACACACATAGACTACGGAAAATTTAGCCCAATTCCCCTATAGCGCATGTGTTTGGACTGTTCGGAAAACGGAGCACCCATATTTTTACATTTATCCATATTTGCCTGTCTACCCGTTTATCTGTCGGTTATCAGATCTTTGTGGAAACACAGCTACTCATATATCACAGTAAAAAGAGAAAAGACTAACACCACTTTAACTTTGTGCTGACTTTAACCTTTAAAATCTCTTTATATCCTCACTATTAGCCTTTTGGCCCATTTGAGCATGTAAAAAGCACAGAGACGAGACTTTCCTGTGTTTTATTAGTATTTAAGTTCCTCATAAACAGCAGACTGAACTTATAGGAAGCCACTCTGCCAACCTTTTGGCCTTGGTGAGAAGCGTGCTCTCTTATAAACGCTCTCCGTAATCCCGCTGTCCATGTTGAGCTAAATAAAACAGCTCTATAAATCTGGGCCTCACCCTTCAGCACAGGAATAGAAGGAAAGCGGCCTCTTTATTTTGCTTTTCTATGTTTAGCGATGCTTGAGTTTAGATTGCGGTGCTGTCAGAGAGACTGCTGATCTCTTACGGGTGTAACTCAACAGCGTCTGATTGAAAACATCCGTCCGATCGGCTCCAAAAACACCACAACTGTAGTGAAGTTCAGCGGGATTTAAAGACATCTCGGCTCCGAAGACCTGCTGGAGTCTACAGTACAGACAACATTTAATGGCGTCGTTTTGTGGCAGCTACAAATGGTTGGCATCTTAATTATGCTGCCTTGCTGTCTATACCTGCTTTTCTGAAGCCCATAATCCACTGAGACAAGACAATAGGGAAAACACAAATGTTGATTATATATATATATATTACCTTCAGTCTATAATTTTTTATTAATTAATTTTTGTCCAGCTTAGTCCCTTTATTCCTCAGGGGTCACCACAGCGGAATGAACCGCCAACCACCAACTCATTTTGCATATGTTTTACACAGGGGATGCCCTTCCAGCTGCAACCCAGTACTGGGAAACACCCATACACTCTTACATTCTCACTCATATACTACAGTCAATTTAGTTTATTAAATTCACCTATAGCGCATGTGTTTGGACTGTGGGGGAAACCGAAGCACCCAGAGGAAACCCACGCCAACACGGGGAGAACATGCAAACTCCACACAGAAATGCCAACTGAGCCAGCCGGGGCTTGAACCAGTGACCTTCTTGCTGTGAGGCCACAATGCTAACCACTGAGCCACTGTCTTCCCCTCTATTAGTATATAATACTCTAATATAAAATATATAAAGCAACTAAATATGTATCAATTAATATACATATTAACTCAATTTATATTTAAATATTGTTATAATAATGATAATAATAATAATATACAAATTAATATATTATGCATGCATAAATAATATTATTTATCACATTATATCTTTATCATATAATTTATTATAGAATTAATATAGCTATAACAATTTATTTGATAAAATTAAATAAAAATATATATTTTTCAAATAAATCTTGATATATTTTAAAAACTTTTTAATAGTTTTGCTCAGAAATTGCTTGCGATTTTTTGTAAAATTTCTGGCAAATTATTATTACTTTTTAATTATTTATTTTTGTAGAACAATGGCTGAAATTTATCTTTTTTCTGTAAAACATGACTACTTTATTATTAATAACGACACCTTTATTATTCTAAATAATTTTAGTAAATAAATAAAATGAGCCTTTGTAGTAAATAAATATTTACTTATGAATTTATATAATTTTATATAATAAAAATGTATACTTATATAAAATATTTAATTGAAGTTAAATAAATAAACAAAGTAAGCCTTTGTAAATATATATAACAAATAAAAAAATAAATAAGTAAAATAAATAATCAAATAAAAAAACAAATGAATAAATAAATAAATAAATATATAAATAAAGTGAGCCTTTGTAAATAAATAAACAAGCAAAATAAAAAGAAAAAAACAAATAAATTAATTAGGCAACGCAGTGAAGAAGTAGAGCTGTCGCCTCACAGCAAGAAGGTTGCTGGTTCGAGCCTCGGCTGGGTCAGTTGGAGTTTCTGTGTGGACTTTGTTTGTTTTCCCTGTGCTTGCGTGGGTTTCCTCCGGGTGCTATGGTTTCCCCACAGTTCAATGACATGTGGTACAGGTGAATTGGGTACGCCAAATAGTCCGTAGTGTATGTGTGTGAATGAGTGTGTATGGATGTTTCCCAGAGATGGGTTGCAGCTGGAAGGGCATCCGATGCATAAAAACATATACCGTACTGGATAAGTTGGTGGTTTATTTTGCTGTGGCAACCACAGATTAAAAAAGGGACTAAGCCGAAAAGAAAATGAATGAATAAAATAAATAAATAAATATAGTGAGCTTTTGTAAATAAGTAAATAAACAAGTAAAATAAATAAAAAAGCATTTAAATAAATAAGCAAAATAAATAAACAAATGAATGAATAAAGTGAGCCTTTGTAAATAAGTAAATAATTAAACAAGTAAAATAAATAAATAAATAAATAAATAAGTAAAGTGAACCTTTGTAAATATGTAATTAACCAAGTTAAAATAATAAATAAACATTAATAAATACATAAAAAGTGAGCCCTTGTAAATAACTAACTAACTAAATTAATTAATTAATAAATAAGCAAACAAATAAGCAAATAAATAAGTAAAGTGAGCCTTGTAAATAAATAAATAAATAAAATAGGTAAACTAGTAAAATAAATAAATAAACATATAAATAAAAACAATAAATAAATAAATAAAGTTAGCCTTTGTTAATAAATAAACAAGTCAAATATATAACTAAATAAACATAAATAGGACTTTTTAACACGTGTTTTCTCTAAAACATTATTTATTTATTTATTTGTTTGTTTATGTTTTGTCTATATATATATATAAATATATATATATATATATATATATATATATATATATATATATATATATATATATATATATATATATATATATATATATCCATTTTCATGCTTATTAGTGTATCCCAAAGCGACTGTGCTCTCTATGTTTTGGAACAGAGCCGCAGTGTCCAGTAAAGCTGCTTATAAAATAACACCGCACACTTCTCCAGCCGTCATCTATTTTATCCAATTTTGTGGCATAGAGAAAGTTAATTGTTATCATTGTTCCGGACAATGAAAGAGCAGCACTACATTCCCATATGAGCTGTTCTCCTGCTGCGTCTGCACTTTCTTTTTTAGATCAGCACAAAGTCCTTCTGTTTTACACGCTTTTCCTTCGCTGCCGCTTAAATGAGAGGTTATTTCACTTAATAATATATGGTGGAGCCACTTTTGCCCCTGTAAATTATATATGTGTGAGTCAGAGCTTCAGTATGTGGAGGTGATGCTGGTTCACACTGTAAAAAAACAACCTGAAAACTTTACTGTCGCCAATTTGTTCTGTGTTCAGTGTGGTTATATATATATATATAAAAAGTGTTTAATTATACATGTTTATTTACATGTATGGGGCGTTTCCCAGAGATGGGTTGCGGCTGGAAAGGCATCTACTGCGTAAAAACTTGCTGGATAAGTTGGCGGTTCATTCCGCTCTGGCTACCCTGGGACTAAGGAACTAAGCGAATGAATAAATTTAAATGTATGTATTTTTTTGTTAAATAAATAAACAAACAAATAAATATTAATATATTTTATATAATTTAAACTAATAAAGTGACTCTTTGTAAATAAATAATTTAGTTAAATAAAAACATTTATTTATTAATATAGTTTAATATAATTAAATAAACAATGCATAATTATATTTATTTATTTATTTATTTATTTATTTATTTAAGTTTAATAAATAAATAAAGACTTGGTTAATAACAAGGCAAATAAATGAATATGAAATATGTATTTATTTAAGTTTAATAACTGTATAAATAAATAAATGAACGAACGAACAAATGAATATTTATAAAATTTTATATTTAAATAACTCTATATTTATATAAATATATTTATTTAAGTTTAATAAATAATCAAACATATAAAGTGAGTCTTTGTAAATGAATAAGTAAATAAATAAGTAAAATAAATAAATACTTATTAATTTATATATAATTTTATACAAGTTAAATAAATAATATATTTATATGAAAGTGTATATTTAATTTTTTAATAAATTAATTAATTAAGAAACTAACAAACAAATAAATATTTATATATATTTTTATAATTTAAATAAAATCTATATTTATATAAATGTATTTAAAGTTTAATAAATGGATGACTAAATAAAGCAAGTCTTTGTAATTAAGTAAATAAACAAGTAAAATTAAAATACAAATTTATTTATTTATATAATTTTATATAAATTAAATAAAATATATAATTATATAAATGTATTTATTTATCAATTTATGTTTAATAAGTAAATAAATAAATAAATGCTTATGGAGTTTTAATAACCTGAATGTGAGCTCATAATAAATTTTTAAGAAACTATTTTACTGTATATATAAATGTATATAAGGCAACATAATATCATTTAAAAATGAATATTTAAATGTTATATTTAATAATATCAATACAATATATATTTTATTTTCTACTATTATGCATAATTTTATATAATGAATTGCATGCGTTTTCTATTTAGTTGTTTTTATATACATGTACAAAACTTTAAATATACAATAAAAAAATTATAATATTAATTTTTATTACTATTTTTAAACTATTTTAAAACTATTTGTTTATTAATAACAACAACATACATTCAAATATTGCATAAATAAATAATATAATTTGTGTGTAGTGTATATTTTGAAATACCGATATCTAGAATCTAATGTAAGGTGGAGTAGTTGTGTATTTTTTATGATGATTTTATAAATTGCTTTAGCACAGAAAAGATTAATAAATATTTGTGATCCACAGGAAACATAATATAATGCTGGGTTTAAATGAGCTGATGGTGAACCTAGACATTCTTTTCATGGGGTGAACTTAAAAATTCAGCTAAAAAAAAAAACAGATTTTAAAGATCATCTGTACACTTTGACAGGAATGTCCTCTGGTGGACATCTTTAAAACTGCAATTCATTTCGTTCTTTAGTTGACTTTTTTTTTAAGTAGCTGAATAATAATAAATTAACTGCAAAATGTTCGTGTTTTTTTTAGGTGGGGGGAGGTAGGGCACACGGTGATCAGTGGTTAGCACTATGGCCTTACAGCAAGAAGGTCGCTGGTTGGCATTTCTGTGTGGAGTTTGCATGTTCTCCCCGTGTTGGTGTGGGTTTCCTCCAGGTGCTCCGGTTTGCAATTGAATAAACTAAATCAGCCATAGTTTATGTGTGTGAATATAAGAGTGTGTGGGTGTTTCCTAGTGTTGGGTTGCAGCTGAAGGGGCATCCGCTGCCTAAAACATATGCTGGATAAGTTGCCGGTTTGTTCCGCTAAGGCGTTCTCACATTAGTAAAGGGACCAAGCCGAAAAGAAAATGATTGAATAAATGAATGAATGAAATTGGCCGTAGTGTATGAGTGTGTGTGTGCGTGTGTGTTTGTGTGTATGAGTGTCTATGGGTGTTTCCCAGTACTGGGTTGCAGCTGAAAAGGCATCCGCTGTGTAAAACATATGCTGGAACAGTTGGCGGTTCATTCGGCTGTGGCAACCATTGATGAATAAAGGATCTAAGCTTTATTAGAAAAATTTATAAATAAATGTAATTTATATATATATATATATATATATATATATATATATATATTGTTACCAGGACTGGGGTGGAGTGACAGGAGATCACAGGAGGTAAGATCCACTATGCAGTTTATTCAATAGTCAGGCAAGCAATGGTCATCAGGTGCAAACAGGTATATACAGGCAGTCCAGAATCGTAGTCGATATAAACAGGCAGAAGGTCAAAAGGCAGGCGGCTTAACAGGATAACGGGGATACAAGGCTAAGATCGAAACAAGACAGGGAAACGCGTTGTAATGTTACTAGGAAAACAAGACTCGGCCAACTGGTAGCGTGAGAGTGTGGCTTATGAATGGGATGTAATCAGTCTGTGAACAAGGTCCAGCTGGTGATGCAATCAGGATACATGAGTGAGCAGGCGTGCGTGTTTGGGAGCAGTGCATGTATGAATGTGTAGTCCTGGGGAATGCGGAAATGAAGTCCGGAGTTCGTGTGAGAACCAGCGATCCTCTGGGGAGTGATCGCTGGTTGTGACATATATATATATATATATATATATATATATATATATATATATATATATACATACATACATAAACATATTTTTTTTTCAAATCTTTAAACAAAAGATTTAATGCAAGACAAAATATTTGTTTTTAATTCAATACATTAATTTAATTCTAAATTTAACTTAATAATTTAATTTAATATTGAATTTAATTCAATATTTGTTTTTAATTCAATACATTTCTCTCCAAGTCAATACATTTCTCTCCAAGTTTTTAATTATCATTGATAATCATTTTTGTGATCATCAAATCATCATATCAGAAGGATATCTGACTGAAAACTGGAGAAATGCTGAATATTCAACATTTAAATCACAGCAATACATCACATTTTACAATGCATCCCATTAGAAAATAAACCATTACTGTATTTTGATGCAGCCTTGGTGTGTGTGAGATACTTATAAGCATGACAAATCCCCAAAAGACTTTTCAGCAGTGGTGTATATGCAGTTTTGAACCAGTTTAATTTATTTCCTGCCTTTTCTATTTGCAACAAGCTCCTCAAGCAGCCTAATCCAGACCGCATGTTTCATGTATTATGTAATGCAGAGCAGGTTCTTCCACCTTCAGCAAGTTTTATTCCAGACTTCAGATGATGTTTCCGCCTCTTTCCACAAACCAGATGTGTTTCAGACATCTTTCATTATCATGAGGTGTGTATCATGGGTCACACACACACACACACACACACACACACACACACACACACACACACACACACACACACACACACACATGCATACTATTATTTATAGGCTCTCCTCAAAGAAAAAACAATCTGCATTTTTACATTTTCACTGGACTCTTTTTTGTGGTTTAAGTGCATTCTGAAATGTCCCCACAAAGTCAAAATTTACTAGTATTGCTATACTTATGGGGACATTTAGTCCATACAACATGTGAATACTAGGACCACACAGACACACTCCTACAGAGACACAAACAGACATGCACACACACTCATACACAAACGCTTACATACATGCATGTTATTTAAGACCGCTCCCTGTAGCAAAAACAATTTTTGCATTTTCATTTGACTTTCGACATTTTTATATATAGTGTCAAAAATACTTAAATACTTTAATCTGATATTTACTAGTATTGCTATTCTTATGGGGACATTTGGTCCATACATCATAATGAATACCAAGACCACACACACACACGCACACACACACACACACACACACACACACACACACACACACACACACACACACACATACACACGCACACACACACACGCACACACACACACACACGCACACACACACACACATACTCTATTCTATGTGAGTTGTTTTTTTTCTTCTGAAGATATTTTGAAAAATGTTGAAAACCGGTAGGCAGCATGGTGGCGCAGTGGGTAGCACAATCACTTCACAGCAAGAAGGTCGCTGGTTTGAGTCCGAGCTGGGCTGGTTGGCATTTCTGTGTGGAGTTTGCATGTTCTCCCCTTGTTGGCGTGGGTTTCCTCCAGGTGCTCTGGATAAGTTGGTGGTTCATTCCGCTGTGGCTACCCTGACTTAATAAACGGACTTAAGCTGACGAGAAAATGAATGTAATGAATGAATAAATTGTCCGTAGTGTATGAGTGTGTGAATGGGTGTTTCCCAGTGATTGGTTGCAGCTGGAACGGTATCCGCTGCGTAAAACATATTCTGGATAAGTTGGCAGTTCATTCCGCTGTGGCGCCCCCAAAATTAACAAAGGGACAACGCCGAAAAGAAAATGACTGAATAAATGAAAACCGGTAAACATTGACTTCGATATTAGAAAAATTAATGTAAGTCAATGGTTACAGGTTTCCAACGTTTTTCTAATTATCTTTTCTCTATATCTACTAAGTAGTAGATACAGAGAAAGACTTACAGTCTTACAAAAAACTTACAGTAAGTTTTTTGGAATCAATCGCCCCTTTAACTTTCCAAACTCAGCTGAATCTCACATATTTAGGTGGACATTTTGGATTTTCAGACAAGTTATTTGTAAATAAAGAAGCTTTAAACTTGTTGGTAATAAGAATATAATATGATTAGGAGCAAATAATCAGTGAAATGTTTACATGATATGACTCCGTGTTTTTTAATCTATCATTACCGTTCATACAGCGCCATCTGCTGGGTTGATATACGTACTACATTTACCCTTCATAAAGAGTTAATGCTGATATTTGTGTCTGTTTGACCTCATTGATTTGATCTTAAAGATACAGTTCACACAAAAATTACATGGTCATAATTTACTCAATCTTCACTTCTTCCAAACCAGTTTGAGTTTGTAATAAGTTTGTAAAAAGGCAAATGTACTTATTGGCAGGAAAAGTTGTTATATTTGTTTATGTTTAAATAAAATAAAATAAAATAAAATAAAATAAAATAAAATAAAATAAAATAAAATAAAATAAAATAAAATAAAATAAAATAAAATAAATTAATTAATAAATTAATTCTAGTCAGAATTATTAAATAAACAAATAAATAAATAAGTGAATAAATAAATACTAAAAACTAAATTGCTTAAACTAAACAGAATATATAAATTAATAAATAGCTAAAAACTAAAATAAGTAAATAAATAAATTGCAAAAATTAAACAAAATAAATATGTGGATAAGTAAATAAATAAATAAATAAATTGCTAAACTAAAGTGGGTACATAAATAAATAAATTAACGAATAAATAAATTACTAAACTAAACTAAGTGGGTAAATAAATAAATAAATAAATTACTAAACTAAGTGGGTAAGTAAATAAATAAATTGCTAAACTAAGTAAATAAATAAATAAATAGCAAAAACTAAACAAAATAAATATGAAAATATTTAAATACAGAAAGAAATTGCTGTAAAACTAAGCAAAATAAATATGTGGATAAGTGAAATAAATAAGTAAATAAATAAATTGCTAAACTAAGTGGGTAAGTAAATAAGTAAACAAATAAACAAAAAATTGCTAAAACTAAACAAAATAAAGAAGTGGGTTAGAAAGTAAATAAATAATTAAATAAAAAATAAGATGCTAAAGCCAAACTAAATAAATGGGTTAGTAAGTAAATAAATTAGTAAATAAAAAATAAGATGCTAAAACTAAACTAAATAAATGGGTTAGTAAGTAAATAAATAAGTAAATGTATTAAAACATGAAACAGTTGAGCATTTAGACACATATATTTAAGTGGGTAAAAAGTGTGTCTGCGGGATCATCCAGAGTTTATAAAGACCCTCGGGATGTGCGAGAATGCTGAGAAACAGAGAGAGAGAGAAAGAGACCTTAGAGTCTGCGCCTTTAAAGGCCTCCTGATGTCTGAGAAAAAAGGAAATGAAGAAACAACATCTGACCGTCAGGAATGAAGAACTGCTGGAGATCAGCAGCTCACATTGCTTTGAGATTTTTCAGATTCATTATTGGTTCAAAAATTATTCTAAACTCAAGAAAAAAAGTATTACTATTTAAAATAATATAATAATAATTATTTAAAAATCATTTTTAATATTATTATATATTTTTTTATTTTCTATTATTATTGCATTGATGATCATTATTATTAGTAGTATTTTAATTCTTTATTTATATATTTTATTTATTTTTTATATATTTTTTTCCTCTTTAATGGATAGGACAGTGGAGATTACATACAGGAAAGTGTGGGGAGCAGAGAAAGGGGAAAGATTGACAAAAAACCTTGAGCTGTGAACACCTCAGTGTTATGTGTCGACGCTTTAACCACTAGGCTATTGGCACAGACTATTTTTATTATTATTAATGATGATGATAATAATTGTTATTATTAGTAGTAGTAGTAGTATTTTTTGTATTATTGATGATTATTATTGATGATTATTGCTATTTATATTATTATTATTATTAACGATGATGATAAAGATGATTATAATATTAATAATAATAATAATTATTATTAGTATTAATATTATTATTATTGCTGATGATTATTGTTATTTATATTATTATTATTACTATTATTGATTATTGATTATTATTATTAATATTAATGATTATTGTTAATCATATTATTATTATTGATAATGATGATGATAAATATGATTATTATAATAATATAAATAATAATAATAATAATAATAATAATTATTATTATTATTATTATTATTATTATTATTATTATTATTATTATTATTATTATTGATTATTATTATTATTATTATTATTATTATTATTATTGATAATGATTAATGTTATTTATATTATTATTATTATTATTATTATTATTATTATTATTATTATTATTATTGACGATGATGATTATTGCTAATAATTCTAATATTAATTATTTTATTTTATTTTATTTGTTTTTATTTTTCTTTATTTTTTATTTTTTGTGTTGAAACCTGTTGGGCTGCTTCATAGTTTATTGGAAACTGCATATGTATTGGCATTTACTAATCGAGTACATATGAAATTGTTAAACATTTGTTTACATTTCTTTCCATCAAAAAATAACAATAATAACTGATCATCAAATTATCACATTAGTATGATCCCTGAACGATCATGTGACACTAAAGCCTCGAGTAATGATAATGCTGAAAATTCAGCTTTAATAATTAACAGCAGTAAATGTTATTTTAAACTAAATAAATAAATAAATAAATAAATAAATAAATAAATAAACTGCTTAAATAAATAAATAAATAAAATGTTTAAATAAATATATAAATAAATAAATAAATAATTGAATAAATAAATAAACTGCTTAAATAAATAAATAATTGAATAAATAAATAAACTGCTTAAATAAATAAATAAATAAATAATTGAATAAATAAATAAACTGCTTAAAAATGAATAAATAAATAAATATACTTTTATATTGTAATATTACTTCATACTTTTGGTATTTTATTCTATTTTAATATATAAATGATAATTAATAAATAAATGAATAAATAAATAAACAAAAAATATATATAATATATATATATATAACAGTAAACATAAGTGTTCATTTAAAAGCATCCATTCGTTCATTCATTTTCCTTTGGCTCAGACCCTTATTTATCAGGGATCGCCACAGCAAACTATTCCGGCATATGTTTTACACAGCGGATGCCCTTCCAGCTGCAACCAAGTACTGGGAAACACCTATGCACCCTCATTCACACACAGATACACTAAGGCCAATGTGTTTGGACTGTGGGGGAAACCGGAGCACCCAGAGGAAACCCACGCCAACACAGGGAGAACATGCAAACTCCACACAGAAATGCCAACTGACCCAGCCGGGACTAGAACCCGCAACCTTCTTGCTGTGAGGTGACAGTGCTAACCACTGAGGCACCATGTCGCCCATTTAAAAACATTTTCACAAATGTTTGATCGGTCAGCAGATTCAGAATGTATAGAGATATTTTAGTGGTTTAAAGAAGTAGTTAAACTTCTTTTTCTATCTGAGAACAAACATTGTGAATTACTTTCAAGTAGCATTTAGAATCAGAAAAACAAACAAGCATCAATTTAGGCTCAAATTCTCCCATAAGAGCTGTAAAATGAAAGACAAATGAGTAAAAGGTTTTTCTTCTTAGTCCAAACTGAGGTCAGACGGTTGTTTTGATGTGTCTGTTTTCATCGTGGTATTTCTGCAGTAAACACTGAAACAAGAACTGAAAACAGCACAGAGGAACCTCATGATCAACACACAAAAACACTGTTGAGCTGAGTAGTGTAGGAAAATAATCAGACATTTCATTCCGCTGGATTGAAGTGTTGATGACGTCATGAATAATTATGTTTCTTTAAAGAAATATCATGAAAATTATTTATGTGATTATATTTGTGTTACGTTTGAATTATTTTGCAAACATTTAGTTTAATGCATAAATAAATAAAAATGCTGTGCTTCTATTTTAGGTGTGACTTTTTAACATTCTGTAAGAGGTCTACAGATGAAAAATAGCCATTCTTGGCTAACTCTGGCACATTTTACAGTAATGTTTATTAATGTGCATTGACCCTGTAACCAAATAAACTAATATATATATATATATATATATATATATATATATATATATATATATATATATATATATATATATATATATATATATATATATATATATATATAAATATATATATATAGTTGAAGTCAAAATTATTAGCCCCCTTTAGAATTTTTTTTTCTTTTTTTAAATATTTCCCAAATGATGTTTAACAGAGCAAGGAAATTTTCACAGTATGTCTGATAATATTTTTTCTTCAGGAAAAAGTCTGATTTGATTTATTTCGGCTAGAATAAAAACTGTTTTTAATTTTTTAAACACCATTTTAAGGACAAAATTATACGCCCCTTTGAGCTAATTTGTTTATTAATAGTCTACAGAACAAACCATTGATATAGAATAACTTCCCTAATTACCATAACCTGCCTAGTTAACCTAATTAACCTAGTTAAGCCTTTAAATGTCACTTTAAGCTGTATAGAAGTGTCTTGAAGAATATATAGTCAAATATTATTTACTGTCATCATGACAAAGATAAAATAAATCAGTTATTAGAGATGAGTTATTAAAACTATTATGATTAGAAATATGTTGAAAAAATCTTCCCTTTGTTAAACAGAAATTGGGGAAAAAAATAAACGGGCACTAATAAGTCAGGGGGGCTAATAGTTCTGACTTCAACTGTATATAGCACTGTCGCCTTACAGCAAGAAGGTTGCTGGTTTGAGCCTCAGCTGGGTCAAGTTGGCATTTCTGTGTGGAGTTTGCATGTTCTCCCTGTGTATAGCGCACACACATGCACTATTCACCTTATTCTCCACGGACGAGCGGGCGCAGCCATTTGAATCTTCTTGGCACGAGACTTCCGGTCTCATTCACCTACATTCATTTTTAGACATTAAAAACTGCTCGTTTCGCTGTTTGATGTTGCAAACTGATACTTCCTTGATATATTATTCTGCTTGGTCTGTATAGTCATGCAAACATTTGTTTGTAGAGCAAGTAGTTTGACCTTTTTTTGCCGTTTATTATTCCTAGTCATTTCTCCCATAGGCGACTGAAACGGAAGTTCTAAGACAATCGCTAAAACAGGCGCACTTCCGCATTTTAGAATAAAGTCAATAGGGGAATGGGGTATATGCCGAAGCATGCTAATAGGACTTTTAATTTGCCAGTAACCTGGGTTAAGCGCCTTCGGCGAATTGAATGCCAATGCAAAATCCGGTGTGTTTAAGGTCTGTTTTCTTTAAAATCAGCGATCTCCACTAGCTGAGTGATATCCGATTTAAAGTGGGTCTCAGATTGTACAAGAAGCACTGCATTAAATTACATTTCCCCCGCCATGTCTTTATTATATGAGCATTTATTTTACCCCAGTATATTCAATGGAGCTTCTGCGTTAGCCTGCCGATTCTGTTGGGCGCGTGTGAGTAAACAGCTTTTTGTCTCATTTTACTCTTGAGCAACTAAATAAATGCTAAAGTTTATTTAACTGAATGTATTTTAATGACATTACAACATTGATGCTGTATAAGGAACCGTATAAAATGAAAAAAAAGTTCACAATAACAGGTCACCGGAAGTGTATCAGCATGGGAACAGCACTAGCTCGGCATATACCCTATTGGGGAAACTAAATTGTCCATAGTGTATGGGTGTTTTCCAGTGATGAGCATAAAACATATGCTGGATAAGTTGGTGGTTGATTCCGCTGTGGCGACCTCTGATTAATATTTCGATTAAGGAACAAAAAGAAAATGAATGAATAAATGCTATGTTTTCAATTTTTTTCTTGTAATATTTAATCATTTTCATGCATAATTGTATTTTTAAACAATTATTTATTGTCTGAAATTTTTTTGAGAGACTGAAATTTGTTTAGTAGCACTTTTTAGTTTTAAAAAATGTAAATGAGCATAATAAAATATAATTTTTTCTACACTAGGTTTTGTAATTTTTTATTCAATTAATTTTCATGGATTATATATACATTCATTCATTCATTTTCTTGTCGGCTTAGTCCCTTAATTACTCCGGGGTCGCCATAGCGGAATGAACCGCCAACTTATCCAGCAAGTTTTTTACGCAGCGGATGCCCTTCCAGCCGCAACCCATCTCTGGGAAACATCCACACACACATTACACACACACACACACACACACTCATACACTACGGACAATTTAGCCTACCCAATTCACCTGTACCGCATGTCTTTGGACTGTGGGGGAAACCGGAGCACCCGGAGGAAACCCACGCGAATGCAGGGAGAACATGCAAACTCCACACAGAAAAGCCAACTGAGCCGAGGCTTGAAGCAGAGACCTTCTTACTGTGAGGCGACAGCACTACCTACTGCGCCACTGCTTCGCCCTGCATTATATACAGTATGACTTTTGTGATTTTTTTTGAGTTATTTAAATCATTTTTAAAGTGTAAGTTTTTATGTTTTGCAGTGCAATTTTACTTTTTAGCTTATTTATTTATTTATTTAAACTTTTTTATCATTAAAACATTTTTACTTTGTCATTCTGGTGGATTGGAGTGTTTTTAGGACACCGTGACTAATTATATTTCTTTAGACATCATGATATACATTATTAAATTACCATATTTGTGTTGTGTCTGGACATATTTGAGAGACTGAAATGTAATAAGTAACACTTTTAGTTTAAAAAAAATAAACATATTTAATAAAAATCTAGGTTTTGTAAAACTTTTGTTTTACTAATTAATTTCCTGCATAAATATATTTTTAATAATTACTTATGGGTGACGCAGTGGTGCAATAGGTAGTGCTGTCGCCTCACAGCAATAAGGTCAATGGTTCGAGCCTCGGCTGGGTGAGTTGGCGTGTGGAGTTTGCATGTTCTCCTCGTGTTTGCGTGGGTTTCCTCCAGGTGCTCCGGTTTCCCCCACAGTCCGAACACATGTGGTACAGGTGAATTGGGTAAGCTAAATTGTCCATAGATGAGTGTTAATGAGTATGTATGGATGTTTCCCAGAGATGGATTGCAGCTGGAAGATCATCCGCTGTGTAAAACATATGCTGGATAAGTTGGCGGTTCATTCCGCTGTGGCGACCCCGGATTAATAAAGGGACTAAGCCGTAAAGAAAATAAATGAATGAATAATTACTTATTTTATAGGTATTTGTTTCAACCACTGAGCCACCATGCCGCCTGCTGCATCATTATATTATACATATTTAATACTTTTAACCTATTTTAATAAATTAAACTTGGTTTTAATGTCAGTTCAGTGTACTTTTACATTTGGTTCAACTTAAAACGGTCAAAATCTCATTTCTCCAGTGTGGTTTTAGTTGTAGTTTTAGTTCACTATATTCCCCCGGCCTTAAAGTTGTTCCAGTTTTGCCTGTAATGTTATGTTTGTACTTTCTTTGACATTCTCGCTCATATAAGTCACAGGAATAAAGAACTGGCCTGCGTTTAAGACTAGCTCAGTAAACTCCTCTGACCGCTGCAGCTCAGGCTTTTTATTTTCTCTCTTTGATGCTGTTTGCATTAAAAGACAAACTATTTTAGCTCACGATAAACCAGAACAGAAAGCAGACAATTGCAGGATGCAGAGAAACCTTCAAGTCAGTGTTCTGAGGTGAATATGAGCTCAGCTCTATTTTTGCCTGGCATGATGTAGAAAATACAACCGAGAAGTATTTGACCTTTTAGAGTCAAGTATGGCATTTAAAAACACACTGAAACGGTCAGTTAAACAGAGTTAATAATCTGTGTGTGTGTGTGTGTGTGAGAGAGAGAGAGTATTGAAGATGAAGATTTTTCATAAGTATATATTTTTTTAGTCAAGTAAAGCATTTAAAAACACAATGAAAAAGTCAATTAAACTCACTGTGTGTGTGTGTGTGTGTGTGTGTGTGTGCGTGCGTGCGTGCGTGCGTGCGTGCATGCATGCATGTGTGTTTGTGTGTGTTTTTAAAAGTTATTTTCATTTAGTTCATTCATTCATTTTCTTTTTGGCTTAGTCCCTTTATTAATCTGGGATCGCCACAGTGGAATGAACCGGCAACTTATCCAGCATATGTTTATATACACACACACACACACAGATACTGTATTTATACATATATATATATATATATATATATATATATATATATATATATATATATATATATATATATATATACAGTTGAAGTCAGAATTATTAGCCCCCCTGAATTATTACCCCCTCTGTTTATTTTTCTCCCAATTTCTGTTTAACAGAGAGAATAAATAACTCATTTCTAATAATGGATTTATTTTATCTTTGCCATGATGACAGTAAATAATATTTTACTAGATATTTTTCAAGACACTTCTATAAAGCTTAAAGTGACATTTAAAGGCTTAACTAGGTTAATTAGGTTAACTAGGCAGGTTAGGGTAATTAGGCAAGTTATTGTGTAACGATAGTTTGTCCTGTAGACTATCGGGAAAAAAATTAGCTTTAGAAAAAAGGGGCTGATAATTTTGTCCCTAAAATGGTGTTTAAAAAATTAAAAACTGCTTTTTATTCTAGCCGAAATAAAACAAATAAGACTTTTTCGAGAAGAAAAAAATATTATCAGACATACTGTGAAAATTTCCTTCCTCTGTTAAACATCATTTGGAAAATATTTTAAAAAGAAGAAAAAAAATTTGAGAGGGCTAATAATTCTGACTTCAACTGTGTGTGTGTGTGTGTATATGTATATATATAATGATGTTTAACAGAGCAAGGAAAATGTTCACAGTATGTCTTGTGGCGAGACGAGGGATAAAACATGAGCATTCAAACAGATATGGTGTAACGACCCAGAGGGTGATTTATTTACAGTGCAATGTAAGGAGGTGAGGGTAGGGTAGCTGTGCAGGTATGAGTCCTTTGGCCGGGTAATGTGGAAAGTCCTCAGGGCTGATGAAGGTTAGGATAGTTGAAAACAATCTGGGGTGCCAGTCTAGCCACTGCTATCTGCTGGGGAAACCAGAGAAAGAAGCATTAGCGTGTCTTCTAGGAGAGATCAAGCTCACCCTGTGACTTCTCTTTCTCTGTTTATATGCTCTAGTCCTAATGAGCTGCAGGTGGCGATCGGTGCTGATGAGGTGACAGGTGTTGGTGGTTTGTACTTGTGGCGATGCTGCATTGGAACACTCGCCACAGTCTGATAATATTTTTCTTCTGGAGAAAGTCTATTTGTTTTATTTTGGCTAGAGTTAAAGTAGTTTTGAATTTAAAAATAAAAACATTTTAAGGTCAATATTATTAGCCTCTTTAAGCTAATTTTTTTTTTTGATATACAGAACAAACCATTGTTATACAATAACTTGCCTAATTACCCTAACCTGCCTAGTTAACCTAATTAACCTAGTTAAGCCTTTAAATGTCACTTAAGCTGTATAGAAGTGTCTTGAAGAATATCTTGTCTAATATTATTTACTGTCATAATTGACCCGGTCAATAAGCATATCAGAGGATCCGAGATCAGGTAGGTCTCGATAGTTCCCCCTTTAGAAAGGAGAGAGAAAAAAGAGGAGAAGGGGTGGAAGGAGGGATTCTTCCGAAATAAATATAGAGAAAAAAGGTAGAAAGTGATCCATTTATAGTAAGCTAGGATCACTCGGATTGGATTATTCCTGATTACAAATGAGTGGCCAGCTGTGCTCAATCACATCACATGCTCCTCTCGAAATTACTTAAACGAAACACGTTACGTTTTTTTTTATTTGTTGATTCTGTTTTATGGCGAGGCAGTGGCGCAGCAGGTAGTGCTGTCACCTCACAGCAAGAAGGTGGCTGGTTCGAACCTCGGCTCAGTTGGCGTTTCTGTGTGGAGTTTGCATGTTCTCCCTGCCATTGCGTGGGTTTCCTCCGGGTGCTCCGGTTTCCCCCACAGTCCAAACACATGCGGGTTAGGTGAATTGGGTAGACTAAATTGTCCGCAGTGTGTGAGTGTGTGTGTGGATGTTTCCCAGAGATAGGTTGCGGCTGGAAGGGCATCCGCTGCATAAAAACTTGCTGGATAAGTTGGCGGTTCATTCCGCGGTGGCGACCCCAGATTCATAAAGGGACTAAGCCGACAAAAAAATGAATGAATGAATGATTCTGTTTTATAATTTGTCTGATTTGTAATTTTGTCTTCAATTCTGTCTTTTCATGAGTTGACACTTAGATATTGCTTGACGCAGGTTTTATTTTATTAGCAGGTTTGGCGTGCTGTCCCAGGAGAGAACACTGAGCCCGGATATATCTGAGCCCAGGGCATTTAGCATGAAAAGGGTGTTCTGAGATAAGTACTGTAGGTCTCTTTAGCTCCCCCTGGTCATGGAAAAAAAGGAGAAGATGGTATGGACTGGTGGATTCCTCCAAAACAAAGGCAGTAGGATCCGAAATTGGTTTGTTTATTGTAGGCTTGGATCAATCCGATTGGATTATTATGGATGAGAGATCAGCCATATCACGTGCTCCTCTCGAAATGAGTGTATAAAACTTCACTTATTTTTTTTATTTATTTGTTACACTAAAAATAACTCCATTATGAAGACGTATCTGACCTTTTAATAATATTTGTGACCTTTTGCATGTTTCCCCTTCGGGTTTCTGTAGCCAGATATTAATTCTATTGTTTATTCATGTTATTCTTCCACACAAAAATCGCATTAGAGAAGACACGGCTGGCTTTGTCTGAACATGCAACAAAAGCACAGTTATATTTCCATAACAGATACTACACAATTATTGCTTTAGGAATAACAGATTATGATGTGTCAGTATATACATGTGGGTGGCCAAAAGTAATGATTTGAGCAGTGTAATTATGTTTAATAGAAATGTGGGCAAACAATGCAGACATCAGCTGAGTCACCTGACCTCATGATTACAGTCATCTGAGCTGTTTACTGGTGTAGAAAAGTTGCTTTATGAGTCAACCATTCAGAGTGAATCTTCTGTCAATGATTCACTGATTCAAATGATTTGTTCAGAGTGAGTCTGCAGTAAACAATTTGCCGATTCAAATGATTTGTTTAGAGTGAGTCTGCAGTAAATGATTTGTTGCTTCAAACAATCCGTTACGAGTGAGTCTCTAGTAAATTATTCACTGATTCAAATGATTTGTTCAGAGTGAGTCTCTAGTGAATTATTCACTGATTCAAATGATTTGTTCAGAGTGAGTCTCTAGTAAATGATTTACTGATTCAAATGATTTGTTCAGAGTGAGTCTCTAGTAAATTATTTACTGATTCAAATGATCTGTTCAGAGTGAGTCTCTAGTAAATTATTTACTGATTCAAATGATCTGTTCTGAGTGAATCTTCATTAAATGATTTACAGAATGAACAAACTAATCTGCACGGGGAAAGTTTTATTTAAAAACTAAATATAATGTTAAATAAATGAAAACTAAGTGTTTTCGCTGCAGTTGCACATAATAGATCATCAGTAAGTTGCTTTATAAGTCAACCACTCAGAGTGAATCACCAGTAAATGATTCACTGATTCAAATGATTTGTTCAGAGTAAGTCTGCAGTAAATGATTCACCGATTCAAACGTTACATTACAAGTGAATCTCCAGTAAATGATTCACTGATTCAAATCATTTGTTCAAAGTGAGTCTGCAGTAAATGATACATTTATTCAAATGATCAATTCAGAGTGAATCTCCAGTAAATGACTCACTGATTCAAATGATATGTTCAGAGTGAGTCAGCAGTAAATAATTAGCAGATTCAACAGATCCATTCAGAGTGAAAGTCTTGCAAATTATTCACTGATTCAAATTTTTCATTCAGAGTAAGTCTCCAGTAAATGATTTACTGATTCAAATTATCTGTTCAGAGTGAATCTCCAGTAAATTATTCACTGATTTAAATTATTCATTCAAAGTGAGTCTCTAGTAAATTATTTACTGATTCAAATGATCTGTTCTGAGTGAATCTTCTATGAATGATTCACTAATTCATATGATCTAATCCGAGTCAATCTCAAGTAAATAATTCATTGATTAAACTGATTTATTCAGAGTAAGTCTTTATGAAATGATTCACTGATTCAAATGATCCATTACATTCCAGTGAATCTCTAGTGAATAACTCACTTATTCAAATGATTCGTTCAGAGTGAGTCTCCAATAAATAATTCACTGATTCACATAATTCATTCAGAGTGAGTCTGCAGTAAACGATTCGCCGATTCAAATTATCTGTTATGAGTAAATCTCCAGTAAGTGATTCACTAATCTCAAGTAAATAGTTCGTTCATTTCATTTTCATTTAATCCCTTTTTTAATCCGGGGTCGCCACAGCGGAATGAACCGCCAACTTATCCAGCACATTTTTGAGCAGCGGATGCCCTTCCAGCTGCAACCCATCTATGGGAAACATCCACACACACATTCACACACACACACTCATACGCTACGGACAATTTAGCATACCCAATTCACCTGTACCGTATGTCTTTGGACTGTGGGGGAAACCGGAGCACCCCAAAGAAACCTATGCGAACGCAGGGAGAACATGCAAACTCCACACAGAAACGGCAACTGAGCCGAGGCTCAAACCAGCAACCCAGCGACCTTTTTGCTGTGAGGTGACAGCACTACCTATTGCGCCACTGCATCGCCCCATGTAAATAGTTCACTGAGTCAAATGATTTATTTAGTGGGTCTGCATTAAATGATTCACTGATTAAAACGAACTGTTACGAGTGAATCTTCAGTAAATGATTCACTGATTCAAATGATTTATTTAGAGTGAATCTCCAGAAAATAACTTACTTATTCAAATGATTTGTTTAGAGTGAGTTTCCAGTAAATGATTCACTGATTCAAATGATATGTTCAGAGTGACCCTCCAGATAATAACATTATTATTTAAATTATTTGTTTAGAGTGAATCTCAAGAAAATAGTTCACTGATTCAAATGATTTATTCAGAGTTAAGCTGTGTCCCAAATGGCACACTACACTATGCACTCATGCACTATGTACTTATGCACTTACACACTCAACAGGATAGTATATGTATGTAGTGTTGTCCCAAATGGCACACTAATGTTTTTTTACTAAGCGGAAATTCAAACCGTTTCCCTGATGACGTTTGACTGTTGCCAAATCAATGAAATAAACGACCGAATTATCAAATAATACCTGCCGTGAGTATAACCGCATTCACCATCAGGAGGCGCTATAATCACTCTTGTAGGAGAATTTTGCTTTCACCATCCAAAATAAATAAAGTTATTCAACATGTGCGTCAGATAGCTCCGCCCCTTCCGCTACGTAAGCAAACCTGCGGTCGTTGAGTGCGTGAAGTGTCCATCATTACACACTTCATTTTAGGGGCTGAATGAGTGCATCATCCGGGTAATTAAAGTGCACTTATTATTTTGAGAGTTTTCAATGTGAACACACTACTTACACTATTTATACTACAAAATGGCATAAAATAGTGCATAAGTATGCGATTTGGGACGCAGCTATAGTCTGCATTACATGATTCACTGATTCAAACTATCTGTTACAAGTGAATCTCCAGTAAACAATTCACTATTTATATAATAGTGATTATATAATATTTATATAATATTATTATTAAATAATAATATAACAAATTATTTGTTCAGAGTGAATTTCTAGAAAATAACTCATGTATTTAAATGATTCATTGATTCAAAGGATCTGTTATGAGTGAATCTTTTGTAAATGCAATATAGAAAGTATTCTGAATGCAGCGAGTTTTGTTTAAAAACTAAACATAATGTTAAATTAATGTTAATTATTTCTGCTGCAGTTGCACGTAATAGATAATAGATAAGTTTTTAATTTGGTCATGTCATAGTGCTTCAGTTAAGTTAAGTTTACAGCCATGTATCTTTGTCCATTTTTCCACATATAGATATTTTCTTCCAATTGAAGTGTGTGTGTTGTGATTGGTTGGTTTGGTTTGGGTCATAATACTTTAATGAAGCCTAAAAAAATATATCTGAGTCATCTGACCTCATGATTACTGTCATCTAAGCTGTTTACTGGTGTAGAAAGTTGCTTTAGAAGTCAACAGGAGGATTACTAAACTACTAGTTGGTGGATGTTTGTTCATTTAAAAACACTTCTGACATTGAATAACAGTAATTTGGACAGGAGATGCAGGATTTTGGCCGTGTGCCGAGCTGCATTGCAGTTTTTGGATCTGTATTGAGTCCTTCAGCTGTGAATGAAGGACACTGAGCAGATCTGAGTGTTTCAAACTGCAGGAGAGATGGGACAAAATGTGGAAAGAAACACAATGACTGGAAAGCAGAACAATGGATGTCGTATGACCAAGTGTGGATTAAAAGTGAACAATAACACGAGTTCGCTGAATTGACTGAATCATCCTGTCAAGGCGAGCAGGGTTGCCAGATCTACGCAAGATTTACAAGCAATATCAGAACTCATATACATTGTGAAATATGTAGTCCAATGTTAGGACTATTTTACGTATTGTCATCATTTGTATGATTGCATGTGATTTAATGGTAGCACTTTAGATTCACACCATCTACTGGATTATCACCTGCCTATTGTTAATATATTGAATGTGTATTATCACTTACAAAGTATGATCTTATATTAAATCTCTGATCCCACTCAATACCTAAACCCAGCTACCTTACTAACAAATAATAAGCAGCTAAACTAAATCATCATGTCAAGGATGCAAGCAGGGTTGCCAGATCTATGTGAGATTTACGAGTCTGGAAATAAAAATAGATGTGGTATAGTTCCAAATTAACAATAATAAATACTGTTGAAGACAGAATTATTCGCCCTCCTGTGAATTTTGTTTTGTTTTTTTAATGTTTCCCAAATTATGTTTAACAGATTCAGGAATTTTTCACTGTATTTTCTACAATATTTTTTTCTTCTGGAGAAAGTCTTATTTGTTTTATTTTAGCTAGAATAAAAGCTGTTTTAATTCAAGGTCAATAATATTAGGCCCCTTAAGCAATATATTGTTAGTATTGCTCAACTACACTCAGCGGTTTCTCAAACTTTACCCTGCGACCCCCAATATCATCTGAGGTGGTTATGAATATAAAAAACTTGTACGCAATAGCGCACACACACGAATGGACCCAAGTTTATTCATTCATTCAATATTGTAACCCAACTGGTTGAGTAATAAATAACCTAATAAAGGTTAAAAAATAACTCAACAAAGCACCAAATATTTAACCCAACTGGTTGAGTTATTAATAAATAACCTAATTAAGGTTAAAAAATAACACAACAAAGCACCAAATATGTTTAACATCAACGACTGGGTTAAATAAATAACCTTTTTAGTGTACTTTATTCCTTAGTCTGTTTTACAGGAAAAAAAAAAATCTCCATAATGCAGAAAAACGCATTACTGGAAAACTAAATAAAAAATTGTATTAATAAATAAATAAATTAATTAATTAATTAATTAATAAGAATACCCATTTGACGTAATGACGCATTACTGGAAAATAAATAAATAAATAAATAAATAAGAATATCCATATGGCATAATGACACGTTACTGGAAAATAAAATGAAATAAAATAAAATAAAATGAAATAAAATAAAATAAAATACATAAATAAGAAAACCCATATGACGTAATGACACATTACTGGAATATAAATAAATAAATAAATAAATAAATAAATAAATAAGTAAATAAACAAACAAATAAATAAGAATACCCATATGACGTAATGACGCATAACTGGAAAATAAATAAATAAATAAACAAACAAATAAATAAATTCATTAATTAATTAATAAACAAATAAATAAGAATATCCATATGGCATAATGACACGTTACTGGAAAATAAAATGAAATAAATAAATAAATAAATACATAAGAATATCCATATGGCATAATGACGCATTACTGGAAAATAAAATGAAATAAAATAAAATAAAATAAATAAGAATACCCATATGACGTAATGACACATTACTGGAAAATAAATAAATAAATAATTAAATAAATAAATAAATAAGAATATCCATATGGCATTATGACGCGTTACTGGAAAATAAAATTAATTAATTAATTAAATAAATAAATAAATAAGAATATCCATATGGCATAATGACGCGTTACTGGAAAATAAAATAAATTAATTAATTAAATAAATAAATAAATAAATAGAATATCCATATGGCATAATGACGCGTTACTGGAAAATAAAATAAAATAAAATAAATAAGAATACCCATATGACTTAATGACGCATTACTGGAAAATAAATGAATAAATAAATAAATAAATAAATAAATAAATAAATAAATAAATAAGGAACAATACCCATATGGCGAATGACGCGTTACTTGGCAACCCTGACCGCAAGACCCGCAGCGACCCTCCTCTCCACTGGATGCCGCTGCAGTCCAAGAAAGAGGCTCCTCCCCTCCACTCATCATTCAAAATCTCCCCAAAGGGTGTGTTTTCACGGCTCTACGTATATTCGTCCCGCATCACGCACTGCAGACATGGACAAGAGACTCGGTGTGTGTGAAAAGAGCAGTCAAAGCGCTAAAGGACACCGGGAAACTTCTTCAAAAAGCGCCGAAGATCTCGCCTGACGCTGCCGCCAATTCAGCAACATCATCCGTAGTTCTTCAACCGACTTTTCCTGTCACCCGGATCAGGGCAGGACAGCGAGATCTCCGGTTATCAGTGGAAGACAACACGAGTATGCAGAAAACATGAGTGGAGGTTTCAAACCGGATCGATCGGGAGTGTTTTGGAGCTGTCATTGAGTGTCCTTTTCCCCGTAGGGCTGAAGGTGATGAGGATGATGAGCAGGGAGGAAGAAAAACACCGTCAGTTTAGTTGAAGGAGCTTTCTAACAGCATTTATCCGAACATATATACCTGTATAGTGGTTTATGCAGGTATACACACACACATATATACATACCTGTGTTTATGCACCGGTTCATCTTCACACAGAAAGGATGATGGTGATTTTGGAGGAAGAAAATACCATCAGTTTAGTTGAAGGAACATTCTAACAGCATTTACCTGAGGATATATACACCTGTATAGTGGTTTATGCAGGTATACACACACACATCTATATACCTGTGCGTGTTTATTGTTTCATCTTCACCTGGAGAGGAGGATGATGGTGATTTTCGAGGAAGAAAACACCACCAGTTTACATAAAGGAGGCTTCTAACAGCATCTATCTGAACATATCTATATTTAAAGTACATGTATGGTGGTCCTAGCGTATAAGCAGGTATACCCGCACACACCTGTGCGCATTTCCTGGTTCGTCTTCACCTGGAGAGGGTGTTGATCACCAGGAAGCAGGAACCATAGGATCTCTTCTTACATTCCTCTTCAGAAAATGCTCCAGGACTCGTTAAATAGTTTAAAAACAAACTTCACAACAGCACTAGCAGCCCTGCACAGATAATAGGAGCCTTTGCATATCGACTTCTCGCATCTTCTGAAACTTATCATGGAGCTCAAGGTGTTTATCGTGGCTTTGGGGCTCTTGTTGGGGAGTTTGGTGGCCGCCAGCTCCCCGGCCGCGAGCAACGGTAAAGAGAGTTCTCATAGTGGGGTCGGTGATCACGAAAGCGCTGGTCACGGTAATCAGTCCCGGAGAGCCTTCCCGGTGTTGTCGTTTGATTATGAACACGTTCGACTGCCGTTTGAGATTTCACTATGGGTGCTGCTGGCCTCCTTGATGAAGCTGGGTGAGTGTGTTCATTTTGATGTATTTTTGCTTCATTTTTTTTTTATTGAATACAAGAATAATAACATCACTGCATTGAAAAAATACAATAACAAAAAATAAGAAAGACAGAGAGGAAAAAAAAATTACACAGCCTCAAACATTAATAAAAAAGATTGTCATAAGCTTTAAGAAACTTATTCTTCTTATTATTATTAATAAGCTTAAGAGATTCAATATTATACGAAATTTCAACAAGGAAAGTATTAAAAACAGGTATTGTTTTTATAAACTTATTTTTGTGTATAAAAAATTTACAGTGTAACACAAAAAAATTTACAATAAGATCGAGAGCATGATCATTATCCGAGAAACACAGAAATATATCTTTTATAGACAAATTTAAATCATGTTTAAAAATGGATGATAAATAAAAAGTAATGTCATTCCAAAGATGTTTAATGTGAGTGCAACTATAGAATAAGTGAAATAAAGTCTCTTCGTGTGTATTGCAGAAAGTACACAAATTAGACATATCAAAATAATTAGCAATTTGGGAATTTGTAGGACAAACATTATGCAAGATCTTAAAATGTATCTCTCTTATTTTATTGGATATGCTGAATTTTTCAGGTAATAACCATGCTCTCTTCCATTGAATGCAGTCAGAGAAGTTGGTCCAAAAAAAATTTACATCTTGGGGTGGTATATACAGAGTAATGTAACAATCGTCTGACATGTCTGTTGTCACATTTTTTATCAAAAAAAGACACTCCATCCAAAAAAAGTTTAGGCATAATTGTTTCCCTCTCATTAAAGTAAAGAAACGTTTTAAATAAATGCACATAACTTTGTGACAAACTCTTTATAACACAGTTGAAGGATTTAGCTGGCAAAGGGAAGTTATACAATGTCATAAATTCTTCATATTATTTTTGCTTCATAAACAGTAGCATCGTAAACAGTATGCATGTGCATTACCTGATTGAGGTAAACTTGGTTATTTATTCGCACATTCATTTAGTGACTACATGTGACATGCTCCCTGCATCATCCATGGTACTTGAATATTCTGAAATCACATGCGAGTATGAATTCAAATCAACATTAGCATTATTTAATGGACTGTGAACAATAGACAATATATGTATATATATATATGTGTATATGTGTGTGTGTATATATATATATATATATATATATATATATATATATATATATATATATATATATATATTGGGACAATAGACAGGATCATTACTGGCCCGATTGGAGCCACCTTTTATTTAATAATTTTGAACTGCAATAAAATACTTTTACATTTTCCATATTTTTTGTTTTGTTAACACAGGATTTTGCTTATACATTTATTAATATTTTTTGTTAACAAACATTATTTAAATACATTATTTCAATAATTATTAACATTTAAATAATTATACACCATATTTTTGATGCAGTATTTAAAATATGTTGCTAAAAATAGCTATTAAATAAAAAAATTTCTTTGACGGTTACAGTGAAAATTTATATAAAATTTGTAGACTTAATTTGATGTCGACAATGATATCTTGTCTTTGACCCATATAATTCATATATTATGTTTTTTTTCTGTATCATTTACAGTATGAATAAACTGCGAGAAGAGAATTGCTTTTTATAAAAGTAGCATGTGTGCATATTATTATAAAAAGCGCTTAGATCGGCAAAATATATATACAGACCACACTTTAATATTTTCAATTGTGTCCAAAGTGCATGTTTAATGTGATAAAGACTTCATTCTGGCATCTTGTTAGTGTGCGGTGACCCCATCAGACTCTAGAGACTTTTAATTACCCTCTGCCCAAGAGGGTTTCCTTCTCTTCTCATGCTACTACATTTATTTACCAGTGTATATAATCGTTTTGGATTTTGTCACACTGTGTCCGAGTTGCTCAATCTCTACACGCAGCTAATTTGAGACCGCACAGTCATCAAAACACAATATCAGCAGAATATCTGGTCCAGTTTGCAGTTTATTCTAAAATAAACCAATCAGACTGACATATGAAGTGACCAATGGGGCACCAGACAGCTGTGCAGCGGCATCAGCCAATCAGATCTTTTTGTTTTAGTGCGGATGCATGCATGCATCAGAATGTCTGAGACGAGGACTATGGTAACCTAAGCTTGCCATTGAATTACACCTTAGCAAACGGTGTCAATTAGGCGCCTTATGTATTGATGGTTACAGTGCGAATACTGACCCACAAACAGCACCTGTGCAATTAAATGCTTAGGATGGAGTGTTATTTTCATTCTGCCTGATTAGAGGTGGCCATAATATGGTTTATTAAATCATGTTTTGCTTTCCGAGCGAGTTGTTATTGTGATTATTGCTGTGGCTATTAGTGTGGGATTATGCATGACATGATTGTTGCTGTCAGTGCTTGAGTAGGGCTGTGGAATATGACAAAATATATTGTGTGGACAAAATAAAAAGTGTTGTCATTTCATATTGCTGTGAATTTCGTAGTGTCAGAAAATGCTTGTTTAACAGTAATACTTTTACATAATTTAAATAAGCACAATATGAACTCATCAGATTGAGGAAACTTATTCCCTCAGTTTAATCTCAAAAAACTTGCATATTTAAGTTTATTTGACTGAAGCTTTTGTGTAATGGGGTCTCCTAAAATGCAAGTTTATTGAACTTGTTGCATTTGTAGCTTGTACATATCATTTTGAGTAATGGGGTCTCTCAAAACGTACATATTTAAGTTTATTGGACATGATGCCTTTGTAGTGTTTACTTAAACTATTAAGTAACGGTGTCTCCTAAAAATATACGTATTTTGTTTTGTTGAACTTGGTTTTTGTGTGTTGGCATGGCGGCTCAGTGGTTAGCACTGTGGCCTCACAGCAAGAAGGTTGCTGGTTTGAGTCCTGGCTGGGCCAGCTGGCATTTCTGTGTTTGCATGTTCTCCCTGTGTTGGCGTCGGTTTCCTCCGTGTGCTTCGGTTTTCCCCCATGGTCCAAGCACATGCACTATATACTTTAAAAAAAATTATATGTTATACGATTTAATCAAGTTAATTGTGTTGTAACTTTAGTTTTTAGGTTTTAAGTCAGTTTAACACAATATAAGTTCAATGGACTCGTGAGGTTAATTTGATTGAGCTTAAAAATATAAGGCAAACAGATTTATTTTTTATTTTTTGTAGTGTAGGTGAATTGAATAAACTAAATTGGCCATAGTGTATGAGTGGACTCGCTGTATAAATCAAATGCTGGAATAGTTGTCGGTTCATTCCGCTGTGGTGACCTCAGATAAATATGGGACTAAGCTGAAGGAAAATGAATGAGTGATGCGTTTGTAGCTTGTACTTAAACTTTTAATTAGTGGGGTTTCTTAAAACGTAAGTTTATTGAACTTGGTGTATTAATAGAATATACTTAATATTTTTTTATAATGCACTTAACGTATTGAAAGTTTAATGTTTACATTTAGGATTTTAATTAGTAAAATTTGCTTCTTTTTTTACGCCAAACCTGAAATCATTGATTTTTGAAAAGGAGTTTTGCTTTATTAATTTATTTATTTCTAAAAAAAAAATTTTTTTCTCGTATGCTCATGAGTAAATTTCTAAATGAATGCTTTAAAATATTAAAAAAATAAAATTAAAATAAATCTTGTGGGTTATTTTAAATGTTTTATCTTTCCATTCCTAAAGATTTTCAGTGACCAAACTTTTAATAGATATATCTGTTTAATAAAACAATTTTGACTAATATTGCCTATTTATTGGCTTTACTAAGAAATGAATAAAAATACACATTTTTCAAAAGAGGGTGTACTCAATAATGCTAAGCACTGTGTTTTATTAAAAACAATCAATTGATAGTATTTACAGAAATGCTACTATATCATGATAAATATCGTCATCAGGATATGAGATGACTTGTATTGTGAAATGACATTTTTGTCATATCGTCCAGCCCTACACTGTAAAAAAATCCATAAATGATCAGTTTTCTGTATTTTATGATTCATATTTTAAGTTTCCCCATTTATTTCTACTTTTGAATTGCATTATGGGAGCTTGATCTTTCTTCCAACAACTTTTTAAGCTTAAAAAGTTCAAAAAATTTTTTTTTGTTTACATTTTGTGCTATATTTTCTGGGTTAGTGTTATATATTATGATACAAAAACTTTGTATTAAACTGCCTAAACATTTTCTGTTATTTAACATGCTTATTTCTCAATATATTATTTCGTGACTAACTGCATCTGTTTAATGTTTATCGTCTTTTTTTCTCATATTTATTTTGTGTTGTCACTTGTCACTTTATGTACACTGGAAGCTTCTGTAGCCAAAACAAATTCCGTGTGTGTGTGTGTGTGTGTGTGTGTGTGTGTGTGTGTGTGTGTGTGTGTGTGTGTGTGTGTGTGTGTGTGTGTGTGTGTGTGTGTGTGTGTGTGTGTGTGTGTGTGTGTGTGTGTGTGTGTGTGTGTGTGTGTGTGTGTGTGTGTGTGTGTGTGTGAGAGAGAGAGAGAAGCACACTTGGCAATAAAACTGATTCTGATTCTTATACATTTTTTTTCAAACTAAAATGTTAATAAAAGACACTATGTTAAACTGTGGAGTTGAATTTTCAACGTCAAAAGTCGACAGAGCTGAGATCAACATCCCATAATGCAATTCACAACCATAAATAAATGAAAACCGGTAAATTAACAGATTTTTTGCACTGCGTGTGCTTGAGTGGAAACAGAGAAGCACAATGTTTGGGGAAATAAAGCAAGCATGATGCAAGATGAGAGGAAGATGTTGGAGAAAGGCGAGATGAGGTGAGGTATGTGCAAATAGTGGGTTTCAGACTTTTCTTCCTGTTTCAGAAGCGTGTGTGGGTGAAAGTTATCACCCGTGACACTTACTAGTAGCTTACTGATGTCTGAATCTCCCGCTGGAGTCTGTAAACGGCTCTGTTCTTCAGCCCCATGGGGTGTTTGTTTGTGTACACATCTCAATTCTCAATCTCTGCAAGAGCTTCAATCCACTGTGGGACATTTTAGAGCTACTTATTGTCTTGTTTTTAGTATCTAAATCTTCTTATCTTAGTATCTGAATCAAGCAGCATTTTCTAGACAAGTAAAAACAATTGTCTTTTTTTTTTCTGAAAACAAGTCAAAATTAAGTTAGTTTTTACTTAAAATGAGGAATATATTCTAGCAACAGTAATTTTTTTATGCCACTGGCAGATTATTTTGCTTGTTTTAAGGAAAATCTTATTTATTTATTTTTTGAAAACAAGACAATAATTTTTACTTATGCAACTTATTAAATTTTTTTTTATATATTTGTTGGACAATACAAAATATGTTTATTTATTCAGCCCAACAGTTCTGGATACAGAAGATTTAGTATAGATTTAATGAATGAATGAATGAATGAATGAATTAATTAAATCTAAACCAGCTCTTCTGTATCCTGCTGAACTGTTGGGCTGAATAAACACATCGCAAAATAAAATATTTTCCTACTTTGTTTTGTATTGTCCAACAGATATAAAAAAATGTTTTTTTAATTAATTAATTAATTAATTAATTCATTCATTCATTCATTCATTCATTCATTCATTCATTCTATGTGTTGTGAATTGAAGAACAGTCAAACCAGGAGAAATTTAATCAAAAAATCTTAGTTAAATACACAATTTAGAGGGCAGTGTTTCTTGGTAGAAACAAAAACTGCCATTGCAGGTTTAGTAGAAAGCTCTTCTTTCTGGTTCCTGCCACTTATAAAATTCTTTTCCTGGTTTTTAAATCTCTAAATGGCCTAGCTCCTTTCTATCTGTCAGACCTGTTAACTGAAGATCAGCCTGGTCGGGCTCTTCTGTCATCTAACCAGAGACTATTATTCATTACAAAGTCGAGGCTGAAATGCAGGGGTGAGCGGGCTTTCGCAGTAGCTCGTCCTACTTTGTGGAATGCTCTGCCCCTCTGTATTAGGTCTCTATGATCTCTGTCTGTTTTTAAATCTAGCTTGAAAAATTACCTTTTTGATTTGGCATTTTATCAGTGAGAATTGTTTGTTTTTAGCTATAATAACTATTAGTGAGAATTGTTTGTTTAAGCTAAAATTTTATATTTTTTCTTTTTTGATTTTTATTATTCAGCACATTGGTCAACCTTTGGTTGTGTATAATAGTGCTATATAAATAAAATTGACATTGACATTCAAATAACATGGTCATCAGTATATTGTGCCATCATAATATTTAATAATATCTTGATATTTTATTCTTCTATAAATAATGCAATCCTGCGATGGGACTTTTGTGGATGCAAACATTGGATATCAATGCTCAAACGATATATTGTTCAGCCCTAACCAGTGTAACCATGTGTGTTTTTTTTTTGTTTTGTTTTTTTTTAACAGTAATTTATAACCCTAATTTACTAAAGGCCTATACCTGGCAAAAGCTAAGTCCCCTTTATGAATCCAATGCCTCTGTATGTTTTTTCCAGTATGTTCATGTCAAAAATTAAATCTGTTTTGAGGCTTGTGATTCATGACTGCACATATCAACCTAAGAAGTGTGCATGCGAACACTTTGTAAAAAGATTTCAGCTCTGATTAAAACAGAAGTGCTTGGCTGGTGTTGCGTTTTCTTCTCTGTTTTCACCATGTCAAAGTGCACCAAAATGTTTCTTCAAGTCATGCATGCCAGTTAAACCTCTCCTATTGGCCAGAGCGCACCTGTTTATGTTGCTCTATCTGTCAAGATTGACTGACAAGTTTGCTCTGTGAGCTTATTTTGGCTTGATCTGAAGATGTTGAGAAAGCATTCTTGCAATGCACTGGCAACAGCAGTTACACAACATTTTGAGATGAAAAGGCACTTCTTGGATTTCAGTTGTAATGATGATTAGGAAGGAAATGATGACTAGGAACTCACTCAAGTGCTGATTACACTCAAGTGCTCTCACTTTTTCTTTCGAGAGGCCTTCATCAAATATTTGCAGTCACGTAACGATTCAACTCACCACAATTTGATACAATTCACGATACTAATCTCATGGTTTTTTTACAAAATTATTTGAAACAAATTTAAGGTGATTTCCCAGAGATGGTTTGCGACTGGAAGGGCATCCACTGAGTAAAAATGTGCTGGATAAGTTGGCGGTTCATTCCGGTGTGGCGACCCTAGATTAACAAAGAGACTAAGCCGACAAGAAAATGAATGAATGAAATTTAAGGTGAAGAGCTCTTTTGTTTTTCTTAAATGCTGCAATTATTTTGCTAAATTTAATATATTGTCTGCCATAACTAAATTGCTATTTTAAAAACAAATAAAAAAAATAAAAATAATAATAGTACAGTAACAATTTCAACCGGCTCACAGTGAATCGTTACATCACTAAGTATTTGTGCCCAAATTTGCTGGCGCCCCTGGTCGCTATTGAGATCCTCATACATGAATGTTCCATACAAGCCAGGTAGGGCTGGGCGATTCTTTCTATTTTTTTTTCTGGATTAATTCGAATTTACGTTTTAAGACGATAAAATTTTTTATTAAATCGATAATTCACGATTTTTAAAAATAAAAATATTAGATACATTATAATTGCACCAATGCGCTTTGGTCCACTCTCTGTATTACGCTGCCTGACTGCCTGTCTGGGTTTCAATCATGGTAGTAATGGACTGAACACAGAGACTGTTAACACCTTTCGTTTGATGCGCTTTGGTTCACGCTCTCATGCTACTCCACCGCTGCCTGACGAGGGGATTTACATTCAGACTAATGCAACAGGTAAAATCCTACATGACTTCTAGCTTGACTAAGTCCAGTCTGTGTGGATTATGTCAAGACAAATTCCCTTATCAAGTCTATAAACTCGATCTCCTAACATGTATGAAGGACGTAAAAATCTGCCATGTGAAAAACGGCGCCAATCTTAGTTTGGTTTGAACATGAGCAGAGGTGAGCAGCTGTAGCAGTGAAAAGTGAAAGTACCCGCCCCTATTACGTCAATAGCGGACCTAGTTGAAACCCATGCAGGCAGTCAGGCAGCGTAATACAGAGAGTGGAGCAAAGCGCATCAAATGGTCAGTATTTAAAAGAAAAACAGAATAAATAAAAAATGTTATATTAGACAAACATCTGGTGCTTGTTTTTGCTCATGCTATACGTCCACAGCTTCACGCATTGGGTTAAATAAGGGTGCTTTCACACCTGTGAATCGATTCAGTTGTTCTGAAACAGGGATTAAAGTTGTTACATTGTTGCTCTGTGTTCTTGGTGCGGTTCGCTTTCACACGGCAAAGTTTCTAAATGGATCAAAAGAGCTAAAACAAGTCACAAGTAAGTAAACTCTCCTCACGTTGGTCAGTTTCACGGTTTATTTTGCAGAGTCCCGCTCAGCTGTCAGGGGATGGTAGTGGTTTACTGGTGTTTGACAGGGTGTGCGCGACATGTCTGAAGAGCAAGGACGGATGCGGTGGGGAGGGATGAGAAAGGTGCGCGACGTATTTGAGGACCAAGAGGGAGACGCTCGATTTCTGGGAGATTATCACTCATTTGCAGGCATCCGGTAGTCTCTGCGCATTTGCGGGAGACTTGGGATGTCTGGAATGACCTCCTGCCCTACTCATAATTCTCTCTTCATATAGCTGTATGCCTATTACATGTCCATAATACACTGTGATATAACCGGGCTCGCATCATATTGCTTTCTCACTACAATCGCTTTGCTCCAGAGTTAGTTTCAGTTGAGCTGAGACCACCTCATTCAAGCGATCTCGGAGCGATTGTTTTGGTGCGGATCCAAATGGTTTCAAATGTGCCAAACAAACCGCGCTAACTGGGAAAGTGTGACAGATTCTGAAACAAAAGTCTAGGTGTGAAAGCACCCTTAGGCTTTACAGTTTCCATGTTCAGACCTTTTCTTCCACTGTATCTTTTTAAGAAAATGGCAGCAGCATTACATCCTGTCATTCAATCAGAAGAAGACAAAGTCAAAGCCGAGCTGACAGTCTATTTGATGTCTCCTGATGTATATTCAGACACATTTAAATAAAATTATTTAATAGAGTTATTTATAAAGAGAATGTTTCTTCAGTCATGTTGTTATGTTTTAAGTTGACTAGTTACACTATAAAAAAAAAAATTGAAATCGTCAATCGGTCAAACTTTATAAAAAAAATCCTATTTTTACATTTTTTTTTCTCATATCGCCCAGCCTTAAAGCCAGGTATGAAAACAGAGATGGTTCACTCAAAAATGAAATTTACGCAGCATTTACCTTTTTCCTTTAAAACAAACACAGAAAACAATATATTTTGAAGAATGTTGGAAACCAGTGCAGTGTTTCCTCTAGGATTTTTTCAGCTGTGGCGGCAGACTCTGTTGGGCATTTTACACAGATCTACCACTACATGTGGCGTTATTTCATTGACAAATCTCGTGGTTGCAGTATTAGGTTGAGATCACATTAATGTAATAGCCTACGAGCATGTCAATCTCTGCTTGAGCACCGATTTCCTCTGTTAGTTAATGTGTATTTATATAGCGCATTTATTGTGTATGGCCATACACCCAAAGCGCTTCACAATCATGAGGGGGATCTCTCCACACCACCACCAGTGTGCAGCATCCACTTGGATGATGCGACGGCTGCCACAGGACAACGGCGCCAGTGCGCTCCCCACACACCAGCTATTGGTGGAGTGGAGAGACAGTGATAGAGCCAATTCAGTGGAAGGGGATGATTGGGAGGCCATGATCGTATGGGCCGATAGAGGGACTTTGGCCAGGACACCGGGGTTACACCCCTACTCTTTCACGAGAAGTGCCATGGGATTTTTAATGACCACAGAGAGTCAGGACCTCGGTTTAACGTCTCATCCGAAAGACGGCGCCCACTGACAGTGTAGTGTCCCCTTCACTTTTACTGGGGCATTAGGACTCACTTAGACCTCAGGTTGAGCGCCCCCTGCTGGCCTCACTAACACCACTTCCAACAGCAACCTAGTGTTCCCTAGTGGTCTCCCATCCAGGTACTAACCAGGCTCAGCCCTGCTTAGCTTTAGTGAGTAACCGGTCTTGGGCTGCAGGGTGATATGGCTGTGGCACAAAACTAGTGCACAAAACTTCTTGCGCTCCCCCAAATATACGCTGTTCAAGTGCAGATTTTCTTGTGCGCCCTAAAATAAACGCGGCTGAAGTGTTATTTAGTGCGTTTATGTACCGAGTATGTCTCCAACATTTATTAGATTTGCTAGGAATATTTATGAACGTCTCCAATAGCAGTTTGAAGTTTGCAGAGCGGGCTGCGGCATTAATTCGTCCTGAAGTAAAGTGAAACGGATATAAACTCCAGCAAGATAAAGTCAATATATGCAGAGCCACAGACCTTTATCTATAAATAAAGTATAATTATGGAAACTCAATTCATCATAACTGAAAGCTACGCCATGTTTGATGGTCTGACGTGTCACACACCTGTCAAGTCAGTCTGTCAGTCAGCACGTCACTTTAACGGGTTAAACAGAACGCACAGCACTACTATGGTCACAGAAAAGTCATTCATTTACCTTTTCATACGTTTTTGGTGCGTTTTTAAAAAAAAAAATTTTTATTTATTATTATTATTTTTTATTATTATTTTTTATTTATTTATTTTTATTTTTATTTTTTATTTTTTTTAACCTGCTATTTAAAAAAACAACAGAATATTTTGAATAAGAAGCTGTTATGTAGCCGTGGCTGGATGAATTTTAGTGTGGCGCCCCGCCACGGAAGAATGAATGTATAAAAGCGTCTGCTAAATGACTAAATGTAAATGTAGTGGAAACCATGCAGTAGTAGGGATGTAACGGTATCAGAATTTCACGGTACGGTAATACCTCGGTATGAATGTCACGGTACGGTATTTATTGAATCATTTACAGAAAAAAAACAACTTTTGAAAATACTCCAAAAAAGTGCCAAAAGTGTCAATAACATACAAATTAGCCATCTATCTGTTAGCTTTGAAACAGGAACTTCAATTTTAATAACAAAAAAATTATTAAACCATGTAAAAAAATAAAGTTTCAATTTAGTATTGTTGAAAACTCATCACATTTAACATTTAATCACTCACTTAGATAGAGATGGGTTTAAAGAAAAATTATCATATAATTATAATCTGGTAAAAGCTGGTATCTCTGGGTATTTACAATGTCCCCTGCAACAGAAAAAACCCCTCTCATTTGGGACTGAGGATTCTGGGACAAGAGAGATATGACTTGGCCCATGTTGACAGCAGTGGGTAACGTTGTGCATTGTCTTTCCCCCACTTGAGAAGACAAACCATGAGTGAGATAGAGGTCTCTTTGCGGTACAAGTCAATGTCTGCATCAATCTGAACAGTGTGCTGTGTTTCTGCAGTCCCCATGACTGTTATTAGTCGTATTCCCCAACTTGCAGGCACGTGCACACATAGGGCTCAACCTGTGCAGTGCACATGCCCTTTTTAGTCTTGGATAGAAAATGCCCTTCCAAAACGATCAAAAGTGCCCCCGCGACGCGACACAACCTCCGTCCAGCCCTTCAGTAGGCGCGCGACAACACCTCTCTTGAATATGCGCGCTCAACCCCCCCTCGGCGCTTTACAATACGCGCGCCACAACACAGCTGATCAGAACGTGCGCGGCGACAACACTGCTTTAGGTTCGATCATTTCCATCTTTTTTTCATCTCCGCTACTAGCAGCACACTCCATTTCCGCATTACTGGATCTGTAGCGACAACAGACCGCAAAGGATTATGGCCACGCCGGGGCTGATGGGAAATGAAGTTTCAGCTACCTCCCGTTCGCTTCATTCGCCTGAGCAAATTTTCTCTGAAGACCTATAGTTTTACCGAGTCATGCGACTTCGGTAATATCGAAAAAATTTAATATTGCGGTATGACGGTATTTACAATATCGTTACATCCCTATGCAGTAGCCATTGATATCCATGCTAGTGAAACCAAATGCAATGAAAATCCATTTCTACCGGTTTCCAAAAATCCTTAAAAGTATATTCTCTTGCATGTGTTTAACAGAAAAAAAATCTCAAAGCTTTGGAATCACCTTTGTCTCTGGGTGAATTTTACCTTTAATTGACTTTAAACTCTTTGGCCTCTTTGATCTGTGATTAAAAGCTCTTCTGCAATCTTTTTATTAGATCACAAAATAATGAATAAGCGTTGGGTGTTGGGTCTCTCAGTTTGGCTCTTCTGCCCTTTGTCATTTCTAGTGTTTACATCTCAAACCATCTGTCTTAATGAATTGGCGCCTCTGCTAGGGTTAAGCATTAATGTTTCAGAGTCTGTTCATTATTAATAAATGCTCATCATGGGGAGTGAGCGCCAAGTCTCAAGGCCTGAAGGTGGCAAATAGTTGTTATAACAATAGGGATGTTTATTGCTCACACTCTGGCTAATTGGCATGGTGGAAACATGGGCTTGGAGTTCAGCTGAATTCATCAGCACAGTTTAAATGAACTCAGTCTGGCAGGTTTGGATGGGATTAATTGCTTTGCTGTTGTTTGTGTTGTTGGATTGGCAGAACTGCGAGATCAATTGAAGTAATTTATCTAGAATAACTGGGAATGTAGGCAGTTGTTCACATTGTAAAAAGTGCAACAATATGTTTAAGTTATTAGACGTGACACTTACTAGTACCTTTCCTGATGTCTGAATCCCCCGCTGGAGTCTGAAAACTGCTCTATCCTTCAGCCTCATGATGTGTTTGTTTGCAAAAGCAACAGATTTACAAATGTTTTTAATGAAGCGTTTGCCCTTTATTAGAATTTTAATTATCTCGCTGCAATACTTTGATTCATAGTTATGATTTTTGAAAGTGCTTTATAAATAAATTGAGTTGATTCTTAGTTCATTCGTTCCTTCATGTCTTTTTTCATTCCTTCGTTCCTTCATTCCTTTCTTAATTCGTTTTTTCCTTAATTGTTACTTCGTTCCTTCATTCCTTTGTACCTTCATTCAGTTCTTCCTTTCCTTGTTTCTCAGTTTCTTCCTTCATTCATTTATTTGTTCTTTACTTAGCTTGTTCCTCCTTTCCTTTCATTTGTTCCTTTAGTTCGTTTGTTTGTTCTTTGCTTCCTTCATTTGTTTTAACCTTCTTTACTTCATTCTTTTGTTCCTTCCTTCCTTTCTTCCTTCATCCGTTCGTTCCTTCCTTTGTTTGTTCCTTTCTTCTTTCCTTAGTTTGTTTCTTCCTTTCTTTGTTCCATCCTTCCTTCCTCCTTTTACTTGTTCCTTTCTTTCATTCGTTTATTCCTTCCTTCATTTGTTTGCTCTTTTCCCCTCTTTCCTTCGTTTGTTGCTTCCTTAGTTTGTTTGTTCCCTCCTTCCTTCATTTGTTTGTTCCTTCCTTCTTTCCTTCGTTTGTTTCTTCCTTTCTTTGTTCGTTTGTTCCTCATTTCTTTTGTTTGTTTGTTCCTTCCTACTTTTGTTTGTTCCTTCTTTCATTCTTTTGTTCCTTCCTTTGTTTGTTCCTTCCTTTATTTGTTCCTTCGTTTGTTCCTTTCTTTGTTCGTTTGTTTCTTTCTTTGTTCATTTGTTCCTTTTCTTCATTAATTTGTTTCTCCTTTCATTCATTTGTTTGTTTCTTCCTTCATTTGTTCCTTCCTTTCTTCATTAATTAGTTTGTTCCTTGGTTAGTTCACTTGTTCCTTCCTTCCTTCCTTCCTTAGGTTGTTTCTTCCTTCCTTTGTTTTTCCTTTGTTCATTCGTTCATTCCTTCCTCCCTTCGCTCCTGAAGAAATGAAGAAACGAAAGTAGTAATAAAGGAAAGAATAAAGGAAATACTTTTTCTTCATTACTACTTTCGTTTCTTCATTCTTTCCTTCATTCGCTTGTTCCTATCTTCATTTCTTTCTTAATACTTTCCTTAAATCATTTCTTCCTTCCTTTATACATTCCTTTATTCGTTCATCACTTGTTTTCCCTAATCGCTCCATCAGCACTATATTTTTTAATATTGATAATCAAGGTTTATCGTTTTGATCAAATTATGTTGACAATGCAGAATGGAGAAATAATGATTTGCACAACAGAGAAAAATATATGAATTTATTAAAAATAAATTGAAAAAAAATATTTTAAACAGTAATATTTCAATATTACAGGTATACTTTATTTTCCAAGTAAATGTGACGTTGGTTTGCAGAAGAGACTCAGACATTGGGGGGTTCATAGTTATAATTTTTGAAAGTGCTTTATAAATAAATTGAGTTGAGAGGTTATTAATTGTTGAGTTCAACTTTATTTTGGTTAACATTAATAATCCTGACATGGGGAACTCAGTCGCAGTTCACTCGTTAGTTTGATCATCTGGTTAGAGTTCAGACAGTAGGTGATCTAGTCTGGCCAGTGGGATTACAGAGGACAACAAACATCTAAATCTACTGCTGTCTAAACACTCAATATTTACTACATCTATCTGTGTGCACCACTGATTTCCAATAACACCAGAGAGAGTGATGCTCATTTCCCAAATTGATTCCAATTGGTCTGTGTGGGTTTTGACAACAGATCTTTAGAGCCGCACGCATTCAATCAGACACAGAAATTGAGTAGTTTAATCAGTGCATTTGTTTGAATGAAGCACAGAGAGTGATTTTTACCTCACTCGCCTTATATTGACTTCATTTGGGACATCTATTTCCATCCTAGTTTATAAGCATATATTTTTTATTGGAGATTTAAATAGTTTGCTTCAGATTGTTGTGTGTTTTCTTTTTATGCATTGTTGGACTTGATCCAGCACAGCCTGATGTTTCCATACAGCTTTGTTTTCATGCAATGCAAAGTTTTTGGATTTGTTTTCTAAGTGGATTGAAAGCTCTTGGCTCTGCTTCTGTCCTCCTGAATGTTTGTGAGTGGGTTGTTTTGAGGGTTTTAAACTCTGTGTTCATCTCCAAGTGTAAAGCAGCTGTTGATCGCATATTCGCTCTGATCAGCTCACTGTAGGAGGGACTTATTAATCATTAATTATTATATTGAGCTTAATCTTATCAGCATTTAAAACAACCTGCTTTATTAACGTTCATGGTAGACACCCTGGATTTTATCATTCACTTCCTTGATGTATCAGTACCTTGATTTTTATTCATTTATTTTTAACTCTTATTCATCAATTCTTTTGTTCGATCCTACCTTTGTTTGTCCATTCCCTCTTTCCTGCCATCCTTTGTTCCTACCTTTGTTTGTTCGTTCCCTCCTTCCGTTTTCCTATCTTTCTTTTGTTATTTCCTTTCTGTGTTCCTTCCATCCTTTGTTCCTTTTCTTCTTTTGTTCCTTCATGTTTCTCCCATCCTTAGTTTGCTTCTTTCTTCTTTCCATCTTTAGTTCCTTCATTTGTTTCTTCATTCGCTCCTTTGTTCCTACCTGCAATCCCTCATTCTTTTCTTCATTCCTTCCGTATCTAGTTCCTCCTTTAATCTGTTACTACTATCGTTTCTTCCTCTTCCATCATTCGTTTGTACCTTTTTTTCGTTTATTTATTTTTCGTTGTTCCTTCGTTTGTTCCTTTGTTCTTTTGTTTGTTCCTTCCTTCTTGTTCCATTTTTCCTTTGTTCCTTCCTTCATTCGATTCTTAGCTCATCCGTTCCTTCCTTTTTACATTCCTTTGTTCCTTCATTCATTCCCTAATTAGTTTCTTCATTAATTGTTACTTTGTTTCTTTCTTCCTTTGTACCTTCATTTATTTCTTCCTTTCCTTGTTTCTCAGTTTCTTCCTTCCTTCCTTCGTTTGCTCCTTCCTTTGTTCGTTTGTTCCTTCTTTTGTTTGTTCTTTCCTTTCTTCCTTCATTTGTTCCTTTCTTCTTTCGTTTGTTTGTTCCTTCCTTAATTTTTTTTGTTACTCCTTTCCTTCGTTTGTTACTTCCTTCCTTCGTTTGTTAGTTTCTTTGTTTGTTACTTCCTTTGTTCGTTTGTTCCTTCCTCCTTTCGTTCGCTTGTTTTTCTTTATTTGTTCCTTCCATCCTTTATTAGTTAGTTTGTTCCTTAGTTTTTTTACTCCTTGTTCCCTCCTTCGTTTTTTTTCTTCGTTTGTTCCTTCCTTCCTTTGGTTGTTTCTTCCTTCCTTCCTTCCTTTGTTCATTCATTCCTTCCTTCCTTTGCTCCTTTCTTTATACTTTCCTTCATTACTACTTTCATTTCTTTATTCTTTCCTTAATTCCCTTGTTCCTATCTTCGTTCCTTTCTTAATACTTTTCTTTAATTCATTCCTTCCTTCGTACATCCCTTTCTTTATTTGTTAATTTCTTACTTTGTTCATTTATTCCTTTATTTCTTTCTTCGCTACTTTCTTTGTTTTTTCCTTAATTCGTTCCTTCATTAGTAATATATATTTTTCATTAATAATCAAGGAATAATGTTTTGATCAAATTATTTTGACAATACACAATGGAGAAATTATGATTTGCACAACAAAGAAAAATATATAATTTATTTAAAGAGTTTTTTTTAACAGTAGTATTTCAATGTTACAGTTATACTTTGTTTTTCAAGAAAATGTGACATTAGTGAGCAGATTAGACATTGGGGGGAAAAAAAGAGAAAGAATCTTGCTGACCAAACATGTGAACAGTATTGTGTATAAACTATATTTTTATGCATTTGCAAACCCGTTTTTTACAAAAAGTACAGTTACTGTGTAGTTTTTGTCTTCATAATAGTCTTTGCTCGTGACTTTAAAAATCTTGATAAGGGATTTGCGTTCTGGGAGTCATTCCAGGTCTCTGACTGAGATGCTGCTGGTTTTTCAGTCTGTTGATTATGTGTCCAGGATCAACATGAGTCAGAGACTCAGCCGTTACAAGCACCTTTACTGGTCCAGTAATCAGAGGAGCGTAACACATGGCTGCTGCTCATTTGCATTTCTTGCCCGTTTACCCCTCAGATTTACATGCCAGATGTTTGTTTAGCATGTTCCATCTGCCAAGCCAGAAATTTGACTGACTGATCCAACATCTAAGACTCTGTGTGATGGGGAAAATATGTCTGCTTATTTTTTAGTGATGCACCAATCTTTTTTTTTTTTTACACCTTATTCTGATCACGAAAATTTTGCCAAAAGGAAATTGCCTGATTCATGTACATGTGCAATTTTCTTTTTTAATTAAATTAAATTAATTTATTTTTTTACATTTAATCTAGATTAAAGGAGCTTAAATTAGCAAAGCAGATAATTTTTCTGACCAAGTCTCGTTTTCTTCTGAATATTTCTTCTTATTGATACTTAAAAACCTCCAGTTCAGAATTAGGGTTTTCTTGTAAAATTTCTAACATCTGGAACAGGGAATTTCTACTTGTTAATTTGACAAATACAACCATAAATCTCACATAAGATACAATAAAAAGACGCACAGCTGAACAAAGCCCATTTATAATGCATTAAAATAGATGTTTACTTTAACTTTAGAGACTGAAAAAAGTGATTTGTTTCTTTAATTAAAGTGAATAAACCATTGCTTTAAAAGTGAAAAGTTGACTTTAAAAATGGAGTTAATCTTGTAACTCAAAGGCTGTTTACTAAATTTTTATATTATGCATACAATTAATTTACCTAATAATTTTTAAGAAAATTGGTTTAATCTTTTTATTTTTAAATCAACTAATCGATGTAAAGAAACAGGTTTATTCAGTAATATCAACTTATCACAATAAAATCAATATATTTACTCACTTTTTAAAGTCAACAAGTCACTTAAAAATATAATCCATAGCTTTTAAAGTCGATTAATCATTGTAAAAGGCAATGAATTTGTTCAATTTTTGAAGTAAAGTTAATCAATGGCTTTTAAAAATACAGTTGAAGTCAGAATTATTAGCCCCTCTGAACTATTAGCCCCACTGTTTATTTTTTCCCCAATTTCTGTTTAACGGCGAGAAGATTTTCTTTAACACATTTCTAATCATAATAGTTTTAATAACTCATTTCTAATAACTGATTTATTTTATCTTTGTCATGATGACAGTAAATAATATTTGAATAGATATTTTTCAAGGCACTTCTTTACAGCTTAAAGTGACATTTAAAGGTTTAACTAGGGTAATTAGGTTAACTAGGCAGGTTAGGGTAATTAGGCAAGTTATTGTATAACGATGGTTTGTTCTGTAGACTATCGAAAAAAAATAGCTTAAAGGGGCTCATAATTTAAAATGTTTTTTTTTTATTAAAAACTGATTTTATTCTTGCTGAGATAAATCAAATAAGACTTTCTCCAGAAGAAAAAATATCAGACATTAATATGAAAATTTTCTTGCTCTGTTAAACATCATTTGGAAAATATTTAAAAAAGAAAAACTCAAAGTGGGGCTATTAATTTTGACTTCAACTGTATATATTAAAGCCATAGCTTTTGAAGTGGATCAACTAATGGCTTAAAAAGTTACTGATTTGCTTAAGCCATTGGTTGACTACTTAAAGTGAGTATCCATTGCATTTAAAGTCAACGAACTGCTTTTAAAAGGAACAGATTAACTTCCCTTTTTAAAAGTCAAATCAACTTAGATTAATAAATCAGTAGCTTTAAAAGCCAAATTGATTTTAAGAGTCAAATTGATTTAAAAGCAATAGATTTACTCACTTTTTAAAAGTCAGCTAATCCCTTTAAAAACAATGGTTTAACTCATTTGTTTTAAAGTCAACTTATTGGTTTAAAATAACAATAAATCAATGGCTTTTAAAGTAATCGCTTTAAAAAAAAATGATTTACTCATTTTTAGGTCAACTAATTATATTTTTACATCCGACTTTTTGAAACGACTTTATGAAAAAAACAAAAAAACATCATCTATAATAAAACCTGGTCAAGCAAGTCTTGTCGGTACTTTTTTATTTAAATTTGAATTGAGCAAATGTTAATATTTGTATAAGTGCAGAATATCTTGGGGCGTTTTCTGTGTTCTTTTTTTACCTGTTTGAACTATATAATGACTCTAGTGTGGTCTATATGTGATTCTGGAGCAGCAGAAATCTGTCAGTTTAAGAAAAGAGAGTTTAAATTTGATTGCAATGTATGTGCATTTGATCAGTTTCATCCCTACTTGTTTTATTTTGGTGTTTTAAATGCGATGCAAATACCTAATTACTACTTTTTTGTGCACATTTCTCTAGCAATACATTAATCCCAGTGTAGCCTCTATTTTAATGCATGGTGTCATTTAATTGCTTTAAAAGAATTAATAAATCAATAGCTTTTAAAGGCGCAGTATATCCAAGTTTGACACTCAGTAGTTGAACTAGGTATTGCATGCCTGGTTCAAAACGCGCGCAAAGGCAGGTTGCCAGATTGATAATCTCAACAGGAGTGTGCCTAACTATCGAGCCAAAAGGCTGATTTAAGTCGTGTTCTAAATTAAAGCAACGGCACACAATAGAAGGAAGATTTTTCATATTTAAAGGAGTTTTTGTCCTAACCAACACCTGAAATAGTTGGACAGCTATTTCTCACGGTAGAAAATGATAATGATGCAAGTTTGAATGGCATTTTACAAGACATTTATTGCCATACTATTGAAAGCAGCAGCAGATAGTTCACCTCAGATCTGGAATATTAAAAAAAAACGCTTGAAGTTGAACTTTAGAAAGGTGACTCAGTGCAAACCAACACATATCAGGCATTCAGGATCTACCTTAATAATGTTAAGGAGGTTTAATATGTATTAATTAGATGGTAAACCTTACCATTTTGATGGAGCGCACTACTCTGTGCTGCAGTATTTAAATTTCTGTCATGTTTCGTCTGGTGCAAACCACCAAACTGCTCATCTCTGCAAATCTAGTCACGTAGCGTGTTGTTAGGACACTCGGTTACAATGTTTACGCTTGTACTATTTATATCAGTTGCTAATTCATAACCTCATGTGGATCTCTGAATCTGCATCTCATTTCGGAGTCTGCTACTGTCCACTGGAAGTCACATTTTGGTCGAGAACACATACTTTGGGCTCTATTTTGACGGTCCATGCGCAGAGCGCAAAACGCAGGGCGCAAACGCTTTTAGGGCGTGTCAGAACGCATTTTTGCTAATTTAAGGACGGGAAAATCCACTTTGCGCCGTGGCACATGGTCTAAAAGGGATGAGTTTATTTTCTTAATAAGTTATAGGTGTGTTTTGAGAATAAACCAACCAGAGTCTCATCTCCCATTCCCTTTAAGATCCAGCTGCGTTGCACCATAAGCGCATTCGCTATTTACAGGACGTAAAGTAAGTCTAAGTGGAAAAAATGAGCATTTCACAAGCAAACAGTTAACGGTTTGTTTTTTTTTTTTTTTTTTTTTACAGAAAACCGTTAAACAGAGCATCTGCCGCGCAAGAATGAGAGATAATCGATCTACTTTAACTTCTGCTCTCGTGGATAAGGAAACCTTTACGCACAGACATCAATTAGTCTATAAATAATTAATTGCGTTTAAGCGCAAAGATTTGTTTCAAAACTATTTCTAAATTCAGTTCTAATTTCCAGCAAACGAATAAATGAACAATAATAACGAATTGTGTTCAAAAACCTGAGTTTTATCCGAAAACACATGCTGTGCCCCATATCCGCTTGTTAAATGTCCATGCCTAATATCCGATGGCCAGAAAGTGATTCATTGTTTTATAAATTGTTAAAATTTTGGTATTTGTTATGCAGCAAGCCCAGAGATTGTTGTGTACACTATGATTTTATATAAAATTTACTTTAATGTGTGATAGGAATAAAACGTGATCATAAACGAATGATTTCTCCACTCAAATGAATGGTGGCTTGGACCCGGAAACAGTATTACATATGTCACAAACACGTCATCACTTAACAAGCGGATGGTCTAAAACCTGACAGGTGGGCAAATCTAAGCTTGTTTTTAATTAAACAAATATAAATATGGATATAATAAATAATACTGCTAATAATAATAACATTATACAAAAGCAAATTGTTATGAATGAACTGAAAAGCCTCCTGAGATGAAGAAGGCATGAAGGCAGTGATTTTTCACATTTATGTAGGCTAGTAATATTTGAATCCTTTATATTTATATCCCATATATATTCTTATTATATCCTATATATATCCTTAATATTTTAATAGTTTAATTTTAATTGTTTTCATATGTAAAGATATTTGCCTATTGCTCTCTTGTGTGTATTAAGCAGTGTGTAAGCGAGGCACAACTCTGCGCTGGAGTTTAGACGGGTTTGTTTTGGTCTAATGAAAAATCTATTTTAGTTTCTCAAAATAGCACCGCGCCAGCGGTCCGCCTCAGAACACCTTGCCTTGTACCACATTGCGCCGGGTGTATGATAGGGCCCTTTGAGAGCCGTAAAGACTGAATGAATGCAATAACGCGATTTTTCACGATGTGGAATGCTGAGATATAATTGATATAACTGAGCTGGCATTGGGTGGGTTAAAGAGATCAAAACAAAGACAGATGTTCCAGCATGTAACACAGATTTTCAAAGCAGAATATCTGACTCAGTATTGTTTTTCAGATATGCAAGAATGTTTGCTATGTTTTTTTTTAAATGCCTGCAAATATAGTATGGCTATTTTACATTTAAGTAGGGTCTAAAACTCAACCTTTAAAAGCACTTTAAATGCAATGCACTTGCTCACATATTCAGGTAGGGTCCACTTACATTTTAAAGTGTGGCAGTTTTCACAGATTAAATGATCACATCCTGCTAATTTTTTCCACTTTTTATTAGTTTTATTTAAATGTTTTAAATGGGATGCAGCAACATATTTACTGCTTTTTTGTGCATGTTTCTCTTGCATACAATAAATGAATCCTAGTCTTAGCCCCAATTTTAAAGCATGCTGGATCAGGTAGGAAAGATCCGACACACCCTGTAGTTCCCTGGAGGTTTATTGTCCCATGTCTTTCTGCAAGGCGACTCCATTATGGCTCTCCCCTCAGGCGGATGTGTGTTTCTCAGTGCTTGGAAACGAGTGTGCCCCTGAGAGTGTGCTCTTTTTAAATCTCCAGCAGAGATATGCTTTAACTAGGGATTACCGACCGGCCTGGAGTGATCGGCCAAGGACAGTTGTGTTGATGCAATCTTGAATCTTTTCATTTGAAAGAAAGTAATCGAAAAAAGTCTTTGTAGAGTGATAAGGATGAAAGTTTCACTCAAGTTCTTTTTTTAATGTGCCATATTCAAAGATAAAAATACCAGATATGAGATATATTATTATTATTTTTGTTGTTGTTGTTATTATTAAATTATAAGGAGATATATTATTTGTTTAATAATAATAACAATAATAATAATATTTTTTATTTCACATATTATTTGGTACATGTAATAATTAGCTTTCCCCCCTTCATTATGTGCCACATTTAAAGAAAATAGCAGATATTATTATTATTATTATCATTATTGTTGTTGCTGTTATTATCAGTTCTGCAAACTTAAATCATAAGGAGATAAATTATTTGGTATATAATAATAATAATAATAATAATAATAATAACAATAATGCATTTTATTTAACATATTACTTGGTAAATATAATAATTAGCTTTTCCTCCCTTTGTTATGTGCCACGTTCAAAGATAAAAAATAGCAGTTGTTGTTGTTATCAGTTCTGCAAACTTAAATCATAAGGAGCTTAGTTTTTTGGGGATAAAAAAATTCTAATAATATTAATAATAATGCATTTTATTTAACATATTATTTAGTAAATATAATAATTAGCCCCCCGCATGAAGTGCCACATTCAAGGATAAAAATTAGCATAATAAAATAATAAAAATTATTATTATCTTATTATTATTATTATTATTATTATTATTATCATCAGTTTTGCAAACTTAAATCATACGGAGATAAATTATTTGGTATATAATAATGATAATAATAATAATAATAATAATGCATTTTATTCAACATATTATTTGGTAAATATTATAATTTTTCCCCTTTTCCCCCCTTTTATTATGTGCCACATTCAAAGATTAAAAATAGCAGATGTTGTTGTTATGATCAGTTATGCAAACTTAAATCATAAGGAGATAAATTATTTGGTTTATAATAATAATAATAATAATAATAATAATAATAATGCATTTTATTTAACATATTTTTTGGTAAATATAATAATTAGCTATTCCCCCTTTATTATGTGCCACTTTCAAAGATAAAAAATAGCAGATATTGTTATTATTAGATGTTATTATTATTATTGTTGTTGTTTTTATTATTATGGCATTAAAAAAATGCGTAATTTAAGGTCGTATTTTTTTGTAGTGTGAAATAAATAAATTGACTTAAAATACAAAGAATAAACAGTAAAAATAATGAGGAATCAACCAGACAATTAGATCAGAAAAAGAAAATGTTTAATTCACTTGGGAATTTCACAATGTAAAAACTAACCTTATATATTAAAACAAAATGTGAACTTCAATTTCTCTTTTCTTTTGATTTTAAGCTCAGGGCATGTTTTACTTAATATTTTCTCAGTAATGTAATATTTCTTTTAATTTACTGAGCGTTAATGTTAACTAATTGCTTTAAAAGCAATATATATACTTATTTTATAAGTAAAGCCTAGAAATAATAATAATAATAATAATAATAATAATAATAATAATAATTTCCCAGTGTTGGGTGGAAAGTTGGTGGTTCAATCCGCAAACGTGGGAAAAAAAACAAAAAAACGGTCACACCTTTACAATAAGGTTCATTAGTTAGTGTTAATTAATGCATTTACTAACATGAACAAACAATGAACAATACATTTACTACTGTATTTTTTCATGTTAGTTAACGTTAGTTAGTTAAAATACAGTAGTTCATTGTTAGTTCATGTAAACTCATGGTGCATTAACTAATGTTAACAAGCATGGACTTGGATGTTAATAATGCATTAGTAAATGTTCAATTATGATTAATAAATGCTGTACATGTGTTGTTCATGATTAGTTCATGTTAGTAAATGCATTAACTAATGAACCTTATTGTAAAGTGTTACCAAAAAAACTTACACATACCTTAGGAACGATATTACAGAAAATCTTGGCGGTTTTAAAAAACCTTGACTTTTCAAAACCGCGGTATACCTTGAAAATGATTACCATCCAATGCCTAGTACTGAGAGCTAATGTCACAGATATAATTACTTTAAAAGCTATGGATTTACCCAATTTACTAAAGTAAAGTCTTTTAAAGTCAACTAATAACTTCACATTTTTTCAAATACACAGCTTTTTAAGCAAAATCAACTAACTGCGTTAAATAAATGGATTTGCTTAATTTTTTGAAGTCAAGTTAACTAATCGCTTATTTTTTTAGAAATCAATAGCTTTTAAAGCAAAGTTGATTATTTTTATTGCTGTTTTAGTAGCTGAAGCGCAGAATGCCCTCGAGTGTGTTATGCGGTTTATTGTTATGCAAAGCTTTAACTGTGGTAAGGAAATGTTTTGATTCCAGAAAATAAACAAAAACAAAACCTCTAATGCTTCAGGCTAAAACAACACCGACAACCCACCTGACACACGTTTACAGCAGATTAGCACTGGACAATAGCCTGTTGGTGCTGTTCTACAGGTTCGAACAAACAAAACTAGCTTTCATTAAGACTTCATTTATTTTTTCTTAGACAGCAGTCCTGCCCAGTCCTGCAAACATTTACTGTCTAGAAAACGTGATACAGCAAAACCCTGTTTAACATTCAGTCTGTGTCTCATGGTCTGCAGATGCGGTCATGATGACTTTGCTGCTTGTAATTATGGGCTGTCAGGAGCATTTCTCTTTAATGCCTGCAATTTATTGCGGTCTGATGTTGCTCAAAGGCTTTGTGAAAGTGGCATGAAAATGGTTATGAAATCATGCGTTTAAATGTGCACAGTAAGGCCAAGCACAGTAGATTATCCTGCAAAAGATGCACAGAGTCGACAATAATGCAAGCAGATTTCTTAAAAGAAACGTTGTGCTTGGAACAATAATTCAGATTGTTTGCATTTTGTTTGTTTTTAGATTAAACATGGAAAAGCATTTGCACTACTGCATCATGTTTACAGTAAATACATAGAAGTAGATATGTTGAAATGCTGTGTCACTGTAAAAGGCAATTTGTTACCTAAAAAAATTGAAACCTCTTGGAACTGTAAGTTGACTCAGCTTAGTTTTTGTAAAATGATGCATATAGTAAATAAATAAATAAACTGCTTCATTAAATGTCCCGTGTAGGGTTGTAACGGTATGAATTTTTTACGATATGATAATCGTAAAAAACAATATCACGGTTTGACGGTTTCGCGGTATACGGTATTAAATAGTAATTCTCATAGCAAAGACCCTGAAAAGAATAAGAACACCTTTTCTGACTGAACAAAGGTTTTTCTATGGGGGAAAAAATGCATTTATTTACTGACAATGTATCTGCCCAAAAGGTCTGGGAATGAACAAAACAGAAAAAAGTGTTACAAAATAATAGGACAGTGAAGCAAATTTGACTTTTTCCAAATAATATATTTTCAGTTACTATAAACAACACCACTTACAATGAACAAATAAAAAAATAAGAAAATAATAAATAATGTGTCAAAGTCCAAATAAACATGGTGCAAATCCTCAGTAAAAAATAGATATACATATTTACTATACTATAAATAGTTACATAACGAAACTAGATTCAATATGGAACATCCTTAGGTTTTATGTGCCAGCATGGATATGGTTGTCTGTGGATATGGATTTGGATATGGTTGTCTGCAATGCAGACAAACAGCTGCACCTTCATTTGCGTCTTTTGAAAACAGCAAGAGCAGCAGTTCGTCTTTGCTGTGTCACTGTTTTGTCATGTTTCTGTGCTGCTGTGCATGCAAAAGTACTTAGTATGAGAATTATTTCATGCAAAACTTTTTTTTTTTGCGTTTTATTTAGCCGCGCATAAATGTATGCCTATCTCTCATTCCGTGTTGTTCAAAACGCTCGTTGTTGGTCCACAAACAAAAGCAAAACCTATGCTAATTGGTTGTGATATAGCGAGTTTGAACCAATCTGGGCATGGAGGAGGGACAATGCATCAATGTATCGTGACTGGTTTGTCCGGAGACACAGTGACGAGCGTTTCTTTGTCAAATCAGCGTTGTCAAATTTTGATGACGTAACCGCCCTGATTCCGGAGCCTCTGAAAGTCCGCGAATGTTATGTTATACAGCACTGGAAAGCTGAGATTCTCTTCTTTATGCCAATCTTTGAATTGTATGAATCGGATCAGCGGATCAAAAGTTATTAAACATTTAAGAGCAATACTTATTTTTAGCCGCGGGCGGCTGTCTCGGTCTTTAAGGGTTAAAACCGTTGATATGCAATTGTTCATGGTATGATAATCGTGCACGTTCAAATCGTGGTAGACCGTCATACCGGTATATTGTTACAACCCTAGTCCCGTGAAGTACTTTTAAATGTATTTTTATATATATATATACTTTCATTTTACTTCATCTCAGCTGAAAAATTATGAGAGGATGGGGCATAAAGTAGCTCCTCAGCTTAAAAACTTTCACTGTCTTAAATAGCAAATAGATCTCCTTAAAGCTAACAGATTGTAACTAACTTCTAAAAAGTCAACTATGTGCTTTAAAAAGAAGGGTGACCCCATAATTTTTTATGTAAAGGCAACTATTAACTTTCTACATTAGATATTCTCCTTATTTTATTCTTGTAAAAAAGGCATAAGTGCATTATCGCTAGGTATATGGCGGTTTGCCGTATTTTTTTTAGACATTATTTAAAAGGGTTTTTTTGTTTTCTTTTTTAGGACAACAGTGTCTTCTGTAGAAAAGGTGATGCACTCACTGGCCACTTTATTAGGTACACCTGTACAACTGCTCGTTAATGCAAATTTCTAATCAGCCAATCACATGGCAGCAGCTCAATGCATTTAGGCATATAGACATGGTCAAGACGGTCTGCTGCTGTTCAAACCAAGAATCAGAATGAGGAAGAAAGAAGACTTTGAAGGTGGCATGGTTGTTGGTGCCAGAAACCAGAAACTGCTGATCTACTGGGATTTTTACGTCGTTGCCTGGTCTGAGTCTCCATTTCTGCTGCCACATTCGGATGGTCGGGTCAAAATTTGGCATCAACAACATGAAAGCATGGATCCATCCTGCCTTGTATCGACGGTTCAGGCTGGTGGTGGTGGTGTAATGGTGTGGGGGATATTTTCTTGGCACACTTTGGGCCCATTAGTACCAATTGAGCATCATGTCAACACCACAGTCTACCTGAGTATTGTTACTGACCATGTCCATCCCTTTATGACCACAGTGTAGTCATCTTCTGATGGCTACTTCCAGCAGGATAACACACTGTCATAAAGAACAAATCATCTCAGACTGGTTTCTTGAACATGACAATGAGTTCACTGTACTCAAATAGCTTTCACAGTCACCAAAACTCAATCCAATAGAGCACCTTTGGGATGTGGTGGAATGGGAGATCCGCATCATGAATGTGCAACTAACGAATCTGCAGCAACTGTGTGATGCTATCATGTCAGAGCAAAATCTCTGAGGAATATTTTCAGTACCTTGTTGAATCTGTGCCTCGAAGGATTAAGGCAAAAGGGGGTCCAACCTGGTACTAAAGGTGTACCTAATAAAGTGGCCGGTGAGTGTTTATTACTTGAGTTGCAACAGTATGTTTTTAGACCGAGACAAAAGGCGACAGAAAAACAAACTGCTGTTGTCGACATTGTTCCTATTTGTGAAGTTTAAACCAGATTTAATGGTTAAAATGAGTGATCTTTCTCTCTTGTCTTTCTGCCTTTCTTTCATATGTAAACAGTCGTCAAGACTGGTGTGAAGGATAAAAATGTTGCTTGTGGGCTCCTGTAGCTTTCAGTTTTCAGATCTATTTCAAGCTGGTTATGCAAGGACCAAGAAAAGATCTGGCAAGTCCAAAAACAGATGCAGTCTGTTCGTCTAAACTTGTCATTGCCGTTTTCATTAGCTTCTATTTTTTTCCTATAATGTTTAATATCTTGTTTTATTGCACTGCTGTCTGGGATGCTCTATTCTGATTGGTCTGTCGCGACATTCAAAGGAACTTTATATTCCTAAATGACAACCGCTGAATAACACACTCATCTGGGAACTGAAAATCACCTTTAGCATCAGTGAATATATTCACATTCTACGTCCACATTAATTTTTACGTGTTTGTCTGTCACGCTGCTGTTTTTGACTGTCTTGTACTCTTTGGTGCCATCTTGTGTCTCAATACTGCACAGGTTAGTGTATACTCCATCAGCTGTTTTCGTTTCTGTTAGCTTTGTGTTTTTGACCGTTTGGCGCCATCTGGGGCCTGTTTCAGTAAGGAGGTTCAAACAACTCGGAGTTTAAACTTGAACTCTGAGTTGATTTACCGAGAGATTAAAAACTCAGAGTTTTCGGTTTCAGAATAGCTGATCTGAGTTGGGTCAATCAACTTTGAGTAGACCAACTCAGAGTTAAGAGCGCACACCGTGACTATAAAAAGGCATTATCAATGGAGCGCAGATATTATGAGTGACCATGGCAACATCTAAAAAAAAGAGATCACCATTTCTTTTCCCAGCTGAACTTGATTTGCTCATGCAAAGTTTTAGCAAATATGAGTGTATATATTTAAAAAGAAGCAACCATTAGTGAAACAGAGACAGTTAGCCTGGGAAAACAGCTGCTCAAGTTAATGCGTAATTTTTAAAAAAAATTATTTAAACATTTAAGTATAATAAAATAAGTAATATAATGTATGACTTTATACTTTTTTCTAAACTTTTATACACGTTTATCAGTTTTAATAGATTTAACAGTGCACTTGTGTGTCTGCCTTTTTATTGATCAAGTGATAGAGGTTGATATAACATTAAGAACCTAAGCAGTGCTAAAAATAATTTTTAGACAGAATAATAATCCCATTAATCTAGTAACAGTACATGTCGAAGGTTAAGCTAAATATTTATGGAAAAAAGGACAAGCCTTGTACGTGACTTTGTTCTGTGTGTGACAAAAAATGTAGGCAATAGCTATGTTTCCATCAAAATACAGGCTTACATAAATTTGTGCAAAACTGGAATAACGCCTAAAAGATGCGAATAAAGCAGCATTTTCATCCAACGAGTCAAAGAGAACACAATCGTCACTTCCTGATTAACTTGCGCCAAATATCAACAGTAAAAACAGAATTTACTGCGGTAGAACAAGCTGCGTTAATGATTTTTTATTTAATACTTGCGCCTCAGAAGACACAATTAACACGTGGGGGCGTTTGAAGCCAGACGCGGAGATCTTGACACGCTCCAGACGCTCGGAGGTAATTAATAAATACACTAATTCTGAAACAGTTAAGGCATTTTAGAATGACTAAAACAACATTTAAGATGTTCTACTGTGTGCTCAGTCAGCTGGTTTGTCCATTCACACACATTTTCATCATCATCTCTAACAAACTTTTTTTTTTATGTACATACTGTAATTTGTTAAGTGCACTTCGTAGTTTATGCGCATCTTTTCTTATCAAATAAAAGTTTAACCTACTCAGTTATGCAAATGTTTTATTATGCATATTTTCAAAAGTTATGTGAATCATGACGTTTCCATCAATCGTTTTTATGGGCATCTCCAAAATGAGCTCTAAAATAGGTGTGTGGAAACGTAAGACTAATGAGAGAAATACGCTTCATCTTTAAAAAAGGGGAGGAGACCGACAGAAACTCAGAGTTTAGAGAATAAAACCTGCTCTGGACCAAGTTAGATTCACAGAGTAAGTTACCACAGTAACTGACTCTGAGTTAAAGTTACCTTTCTTTCAGAAACAGGCTTGACTTACCCTGATTTCTTGAGTTTAACAAACCTGCCATTTTGAAACCGAAAACCCAGAGTTTCTTTCATTTCAGGGTTAAAATACTCTGAGTTTTCACTTAACCTCCTTTCTGAAACAGGCCCCTTGTCTCTGAATAAGGCACAGGTTAGTGTATACTCCATCAGCTGTTTATATTTTTGTTAGCTTTGAGTTTTGGACTGTTTGACGGCATCTTGTGTCTGAATAATGCGCAGGTTAGTGTATACTCCATTTAGCCAGTTTTGTTTCTGTCAGGTTTGTGTTTTGGACTGTTTGGTGCCATCTTGTGTCTGAATAATGCGCAGGTTAGTGTATACTCCATCAGCTGTTTTCGTTTCTGTCAGCTTTGTGTTTTTGACTGTTTGGCGCCATCTTGTGTCTAAATAATGTGCAGGTTAGTGTATACTCCATCAGCTGTTTTCTTTTCTGTCAGCTTAGCTTTTTGACTTGTGTTTTTGAAACATCCTAAGCTTTATTCTGAGATAACAACCTCTTAATTAATCCCTTATCTTTATTCTGTCACAATTACTTTTTGATGTGAATTTATTGTTGTTAAAAACAGTAATTATTGATCATATTATTGTCATGTTAAGACAATTAAGTCACTTTTTATAGCAGCATTATACTAAATAATAATAATAATAATAAAAATAATGTAGTCCATGTCTATGTAAAATGTTTGTATATATGCCATGGATACTGTTATTGCAATAACAATAAATATCTAATATATTGAGCATTCCTAATTAGTTTGGTTTATTTTTGTGGTTTGTTGTGTGTGCTGTTAAACTCTAGGATCTGTTGTTGAGTGGGAGAAACTGAAATGCATTTCTCTTAATGGCCCATGGATTTTCTCCCATTGTGCAACTTAATTACCATAAACTATGCTTTGTGAACACACCTAGCGTAAAAACACAGGGTGTTCAGTACTTTAGTGTGAATCTGAGCCAAAAACAAGTCTTTCTTGATCTGTTCTTGCTCAGCCTGTGTGACGGTTGATCCTCTGCTCAACTAGGAGCTCTGGGGTTGTAATATTTTGTTAAACCTGCAAGGAACAGATTCCTGGGCTTTCATGCATGGGGTCTAAATTCCTAAAAGAGGTGTGGATGAATGTATTACAGAAAATGCATGATTTGTATAACCTTAATTTAAATGCATCATTTCTTGTAGAAAAGACAAGACAAACTTTATTTCAAGAGCACAGTTTTATTGCAACCGTACTTGATCCAAAGTGTCTTACAATAAAGAAAATACAAAAATTCTAAAATAAAATTTCAAATACAAGGGAAAAATATTTATACTATAAAATATAAGAGTTTGATGCACTATATAGTTTAATCATGGCAGAAATGCATGGCATATATGCATTTTTTTATCTTTAATTCGGAACTACTTTACAATAAAATGACCAATGTTCAACATGACTCTTATATTTTTATTGATAATTAATAAAAATACAGCTGTTAATTGTACTTTAAATTTACCACTTCTGATTTAAATTTTATTGCATTGCTGAAATCAGCATCAAGTAAACATTAATTTACTATATAAACACCCCCCCACCCCCAAATTGTATTTATTTGTATTTATTTTTATATACACATACACTCATTTTCATTCAATTAAATCACATTTTATTGCAGCTACTTGGTAAAGTATTTATCGTAATCATTTAGTTTTACGTACTAAAATTAAGTTAAAAATAAAAGAAATGTATATAGACAAAAAAAACATGAATTTATATGACAAATATGAGGAAAAAATTAATTGAACCGTTGATTACAGCTATTTTTAAAGATAGTCACCTTAGAATTACTGCATTCAGAATGATTATGAGATATTAAGCATCAAAGTTTTGGCATTCCATATGGTGAACAGTATGTGTTTAACATTTGTTTTTTAAATAAAGAACATATAAACAACATATATTTTACCATTTTACCTATGGTCATGAGTATTGGGTCATGACCGAAAGGACAAGATCTCGGATACAAGCGGCCGAAATGAGTTTCCTTCGCAGGGTGGCAGGGCGCACTCTTATGGATAGGGTGAGGAGCTCTGTCACCCGGGAGGAGCTCGGAGTAGAGCCGCTGGTCCTCCACATCGAGAGAAGTCAGCTGAGGTGGCTCAGGCATCTGTTTCGGATGCCTCCTGGAAGCCTACCTAGGGAGGTGTTCCAGGCATGTCCCACCGGGAGGAGGCCTCGGGGAAGACCCAGGACATGCTGGAGGGACTATGTTTCTCGGCTGGCCTGGGAACGCCTCGGGATCCCCCCGGAGGAGCTGGAGGAAGTGTCTGGGGAGAGGGAAGTCTGGGGTTCTCTGCTACCTTACGACCCTGGTAAAGCGGCAGAAAATGAATGAATGAATGAATGAATGAATAAACAACTTATAAAAAAAATCCCTTAATATAAATAAGTTGTCATTTAATAAGAGTATGTCAGTAACTCAATTTTGACAAAAATGTTCAAGCGATACCAATAATAATAATGTTACAAAATGTTTAAACTTTTTACAGCAGGATTTCTTAATGCAAGTTAACTATATAGTTACTGTGAGCTAACAATAATAATACTTCTGTAGCATTTGCTAATCCTAGTTATGGTAAATTTCTAAGACTAATTAATTGCTAACACATCAGTAGTTAAATAGACTTGAGGTAACATGGACTAACAGTCAAAGGATGCATTGTATTTTTAATAACTAATGTTAAACTTTCTCAAAATAGATATTTTTAAACCAACTGATGGAATGAAGTTGATCATTCATGTTAGTTAATTTATTTAACGATAAAAGTAGAAATAAGAAGTCAAAATGAAGTGAGTTTTTCCTTTAAACAAGCAAAATAACCTGCCAGTGGGATGAGTAATAAGATTTTCACAGTGAAAACAAAATGATTTAGCTTACCTCATTGCCAGATTATTCTGCTTGTCCCACTTTATTTTGACCCATCATTTCTGAAAACAAGACTATATTTTTGCTTGTCTAGAAAATGCTTGTTGATTTAAGAATTTCTAAATATTTGGACTATAAACAAAGACAAAAACTCGAAGTTTATTTATTTATTTATTTTATTTATTTATTTTTTTGCAGTGAAGAATTATTAACTCCAAGGTTGTATGTATTAAGGTGTTTTCTTTTAGTGCAAGAAAACCTTGAGTCACCTCATAAAAGCACTGCAGGGAGAAGGACAAAATTGCTGAAATATAAATGCATGCAGTTCCTTTTAATTAACATCAATCATTCTCCTCATCTCTCCATCTATTAATTCTGTTCCCCTGTTATTTCAGGGTGGAAGGAGGTGGAGAAAAAAGTGCTAACGTGTGAAATCTATGAGTTCTGTAGATCACAGCTTGTCGTTTTTTTTTTTAGATGTTGACATTTTTGCTAATAATGGCTCGCTGAAAAAATGATTAGCTGGATTTTACCTAATGTCTTTAAGGTAACTGATTGCAAACAATTAAAATGGGCTGAATTTAAGCACGCAAATAACATTTAGTAATGTTCAAATTGATGTGTTTAATTTCATCCCATACTAATTCTATGAAACCACTTACCTTTAAAAAAGAAATTGAGTAAATTCAATGAATCATTTTTTTCCAGTGCTGTGTTCAGGATGCAGATTACATATTTAAGCCATCATGTCTTGTGTTGTGTTGTTTTATGGCTCATAACATGTGGCACCCAGGCACTAACAATGGCTTTGAATAATTCAAAGTCTTTCCAGGGGTCTGGTGTTGGCAGTTTAAGGGCCTCATGACAGGCTTGGTGCCAGCGTGAAGGTGTATTGACCTTATAACAACTGAGGCATTCTGCCCCCACCATTGTCGATATACAGCCATATCACACTGCTACGAGTGTCATATTGCGTTTATACAACAGTTCGACGACATAATCGTGTGTATGAAAAAGAAAATTAAATACAAAGAGTTTTACAATCCCTTTTGTACAAGGAACTACTTCCGCCATTCATTCACATCTGCTGACTTCAGAACTGTTGATAATTTAGAGCTATAGTGTTTAAGTGATTCTCTAGCGTAATGTCTAAGGTGATGACAAAACGGATGATTTTTGCTCACATTTTAAGATTATCAAACTGAACGGCTTGATATGCCATCAGTCTACAGAGATTTCCCAGTATTTTTCTGTTGCAATCAGGACATCACAATAATTAACCCTAAAAAAGCCAAAGCAAACACTACTAGTTTCAGTAGCACTACAATACTGTATTAATACAGTGCTACAACATACAAAAGAGAGAGATCGACTCAGAATGTCACTATCTATCCGTCTGTCTGTCTGTCTGTCTTTCGGTCGTTCCGTCTGTCTATCGCTCCATCTATCGCTCCATCTATCGCTCCATCTATCCGTCTGTCTGTCGTTCCTTCTGTCTATCGTTCCATCTATCTATATCCATCCATCCATCCATCCATCCATCCATATATATATATATATCTCTGTCTATCTGTCTGTCAGTCGTTCCGTCTGTCTATCGCTCCATCTATCGCTTTATCTATCACTCCATCTATCACTCTATTTGTCTGTCTGTCTGTCTGTCTACCCATCCATCCATCCATCCATCCATCCATCCATATATATATATATATATATATATATATATATATATATATATATATATATATATATATATATATATATCTGTCTGTCTGTCAGTCGTTCCGTCTGTCTATCGCTCCATTTATCGCTTTATCTATCTATCTATCTATCTATCTATCTATCTATCTATCTATCTATCTATCTATCTATCTATCTATCTATCTATCTATCTATCTATCTATCTATCTATCTATCTATCTATCTATCTGTCTGAGTGTCTGTCTATCTGTCTGAGTGTCTGTCTGTCTATCCGTCTGTCTGTCTGTCTGTCTGTCTGTCTACCTTTCCATCCATCCATCCATCCATCCATCCATCCATCCATCCATCCATCCATCCATCCATCCATCCATCCATCCATCCATCCATCCATCCATCCATCCATCCATCCATCCATCCATCCATCCATCCATCCATCCATCCATCCATCCATCCATCCATCCATCCATCCATCCATCCAGAAAAGGGGGGTATATATGGCGCAGCAGATATAAGCCCAAAATGTTTATTTTATTTGAATATGTTTTATGAATCCTTGATAAGGGAGATTTGAGTGATTAACAGACAATCCGTTGATATATAAAGTGTAAAAAAAACTACTGTTTTTTAAAAATATTAATAATAATTTAATGATATTATATTATGACTTTGATAGTCCAGTTAAATTAAGCAGAAGTTTTATTGATTGTTTAATAATGCGGTGAACTTAAGCTTAAGTTTTTTTTTTTGAGTGTTTACTTATTTGTATTGTTTTATTTCTTTATTTCAATTTATTTCACACTGTTGTTGATTTTATTATATTTTTACGATTTTGTTAAAGCTCTGATAAGTCCAGTTATCTTTAGTCTTTTGTCTGTTTGTGTATTAATAATTCAGTGAAGCGAATCTTATGCATTATGCATTGTTGTTAATTGTATTAATAAATCAGTTAATTGATGTAGTTTAAGTAAATAGTTTTTTATATTAGGTTATTTTGATGACATTTTATTTATGTTGGTTAATTTAGAGTTAAAAACAATAATACAAAAGAGTGTGCTGCTTTTATTTTGACTGTCAAGAGACGCTGCTTTTACAAAATAAATTCCTCAACATCTTGCCTGCATGTGTACTTGCACAAATGATACCAGAAAGTGCCATGTTATGTTGATTGCATATCAATTGCATAATAAATAGTGAAACTCCTAGTCTGTCGGTGGAGAAACAGGCCTCTTTCCTCTATTATGATGTAAAATGTGAAGCTGCTAATCGTTGACCCCTGGAGGAATTGAAGACCGCAGCCATTATAGGCAGATGCATTACTCTTTCAGCTGGAAGAGGTTTAATTCAGCTCGTCTCCAGGGTCTGTTTTCTGCTGACTGTCTTCATGTCACTCAGAGCTTCGCATGTGGTGATGTAGACAATCAGGATGACTTGAAATTAAAAGTAAAGATGAAGTGTATCTCAAAATAAAAGATGAACTTGTCAGTTTCTCAAAAACAATCATGTAACTCATTGTTGAACTTATAGTATCATATGATGCATTGTGCCTTGTGCACTGTAAAAAATATGTTCATTAACAGGTTTCATCTGATTTAATTTTTTTCTGTTTATTGGGTTGTGAATTGTATTAGGGCACTTGTATATTTATTATTATTATTGCTATTGATTTTTTTTATACATTTTTATTTTATGTATTTAATTTTATTATTTATTGTTAGGTTTTTTTAGCAATATTGTGAGCATGCACATTTAGAGTGCAGTTTTACAACTTCAGTTTCGCTTAATCACTAATTTTATTAGTATTTAAGTATTCCCCCTTCTCGTTCCTCATCCATGTTCCTCTTTTCTCCTTATTTCAGGCTTCCACCTAATATTTTGTTAATTTAATTTAATTTAATTTTGGTTAAAATTAATTGTTTAATATTATATGTAATTTTATTTATGATTTATATTTATTTTGTTTCCAATTACATTTTGTTTTGTTTCAAATTTATTAAATTTTTTATGTAATTTTATTTAATTTATTTAATTGTTTTTATTTTATATTCAACATTTATTTTCTATATAAAGTAATTTTATTCATTTAGTTATTTTCATTTGTATTTAAGATTTATTTTAAATATAATGTAGTTTTATTTCATTTTTATTTCATTTTTTTCATTTAACTTAATTTAAAATACTTTTCTTTCATTATTTTTATTCTGTTAATTTAATTTTGGTTAATTTATTTAATATTATATGTAATTTTATTTATTGATTTATTTATTTTTTTCTAATAAATTCAATTTTTGTTCCAAATTAATTTTATTTTGAATGTAATTTATTTAATTTTAATATTTTCATTTTGCATTTAATATTTATTTTATATATATTATAATTTTATTTAATATTATTATTATTTTTATTGTAAGCACATATATTTAGAGTGCACCCTGGCACACATAAACTCCAGTTTAATTTAATCACAAATTGTATTATTATTTAGGCAATCCCCCTTCTCGTTCCTCATCTATGTTCCTTTTTCCTCATTACTTCAGGGTGTGCTCCATTTATTGATTTATTTTTATTGATTTATTTTTATTTTGTTTTGAATTTAATTTTGTTTAAATTTTTATTTTATATGTATATAATGTAATTTTTTTTTTTGTTAATTATTATTTTATTATATTTATTTTTTGTTTGTTTTTTATATTTAATTTCAAGTTGTATTATATTTTATATGTTATGTAATTTATTTTATTATTTTTATTTTATTAAAATTATAATTAATGTAATTATATTTCAAATTTATTTCATATGTATTTATATTAATTGATTTATATGTATTTTGTTTCTAACTAAATTTAGTTTCAAATATTGATTTATTTTTATCGACTTATTGTTTTTAATTCATATCAACTTATTGTTTTTAATTCAATTTTGATAAATGTGTTTTATTTGTAATTTTATTTGTTTGATTATTTTTATTGATTGATTTTTATTTTGTTTTTAATTTACTTTTAGTTTTATAAATGTAATTTTTATTATGTATTTTAAATTTTATTATTATTTTATTATATTTATTTTTATTTTATTTAATTGCTTTTTAATTTAATTTAGTTTCAAGTTGTATTATTTAATTTTTATAGTTGTATTGTTATTCTGTTTTCAATTTAATTTAATTTTGTCTCATGTAATTTTATTTATTTATTTTTGTTTTGTTTTAATGTTATTTTGTTTCAAATTAGTTTTATATTAAATAAAATGTAATTTTATTTTTCTATTATTTTATTTAATTATTTTTCATTTGTATTTAATTTTATATATATATATATATATATATATATATATATATAAATATAGTATTATTAATATAATCCCCCTTCCATTCCTCATCCATGCTTCTCTTTTCTCATGATTTCAGGGTTCCACCTGATCCCCCGCATTTCCTCCATCGTACCTGAGAGTTGTCTGCTCATCGTGGTCGGCCTCCTGATCGGGGGTCTCATGAAACTCGTGGGTGAAGTTCCTCCCGTCCTCCGATCCGACATCTTCTTTCTCTACCTGCTTCCTCCAATCATCCTAGATGCCGGCTATTTTCTTCCCATCCGACCCTTCACTGAAAACCTGGGCACCATCCTGATGTTTGCGGTGGTGGGAACGCTCTGGAACTCCTTCTTCATTGGCGGTTTACTATACGGTGTTTGTCAGCTGGAGGGCGTTCACCTGGTGCATGTGGATCTGCTGTCCTGTTTGCTGTTCGGCTCCATTATTTCGGCTGTGGATCCTGTGGCGGTTCTGGCGGTGTTTGAGGAGATCCACATCAACGAGCTGCTCCACATTCTGGTGTTCGGAGAGTCGCTACTGAACGATGCCGTCACTGTGGTGAGTACACGGAACAAAAACCCCTTTAAGGTTTACTTGATGCTCTGGTTTCCCCCACAGTCCAAAAACATGAGCGATAGGTGAAATGAATAAACTAAATTGTCTGTAGTGTATGTGTGTGAATGAGTGTGTATGGGTGTTTCCCACTACTAGGTTGTAGCTGGAAGGGCATCCGCTGTCTAAAACATATGCTGGATTAGTTGGTGGTTCATTCCACTGTGGCGGCCCCTGATAAGTAAGGGATTAAGCCAAAGGAAAATGATTGAATTTAAATTATAACATTTTTTATCAAACTATTTGCACAATCAAATTTCAAGTACATTTTACTATCTTACGTCAAGTACAATTAACTTGTCAAAAATCATGTTTAATCTACTTGATGTTTAACCAAACTCTTCTAAACTAATAAATTGAAAGTTAATTGATTCTTTTTAATTTTGAGTCTATATTTATTTAAATCTCTTCTACAAGTTCTTGTAGTTCTAGCTGAAGGAACATTGCTTTTAGCAAATTAAGTCAATCTTATTAACAGTGGTGTAAAGGAACAAAGTACAATACTTAAATGACTGTATTTGAGTCGTTTTCCTCAGGAATTGTAATATACTAAGTAGTTTTATAAATGAACTTTTATATCCCCTTCAGTATATTTTCAGTGCTGTATCGGTACTTTTACTCCATTACTTTCCTTAAGCCTGCAGTCACTTCTTTATTTTTTCTTGTCTATGGGGATTGGGGATTGGCTGAGTAGTAGCGCTGCATGTTACTGGCTAAATTGAGAATCACAATGTTTTGTCTTAAAATAAAATCATGATTTTCTCACAATTCTGTAGATGTAAAATAAAGCTTAAAGTAGGGGTGTGAAAATGAATTGTTTCTTCAGTGCACGGACAATTCGGTATTGGTTCAGTAATAATCATAACCGGTTATTGTGTGCTGACGTCATTTATCGCATATTCGCAATGTCGCCGTAGCTTACTATGGCGAGATTAAGGGGAACAAGAGTATTTACAATGTTCCAACTACATACAAATGCAGAAACTGTGCACAGTTTTACCGTTTACTGTGTGTTTGCTGGATCAGTCTTGACGCTTACAGCAGAAGCCCCTATTTCACAGCGATTGAGGGAATGAAAGTACTCCATTCCTCTCTCTCTCTCTCTCTCTCTCTCTCTCTCTCTCTCTCTCTCTCTCTCTCTCTCTCTCTCTCGCTCTCGCTCTCGCTCGCTCGCTCACACCATCGCGATGTTTCACATTAGACATTGTACGATGCCAGTTTGGTGTCATTGCCCAACCCTAGTGGTAACCTCAAAACTTTATTAAAAATTTAATGAACTATTAATGCTTTTCTAGTTGAGCTTTACCTTTGAATTTTGAATCCACATTCTTCTAGTTATTTATGTTAAACATTTATTTTTCATTTTCTATTTCATTTTTACTTTTCGTATCAGGTTTTTTTTAGTATGCCACTATCATCTACTGGGCTTCCTTCCTCTAGATATTAACTGTTTATGGACTTTGGTCATCCATTGGTAGTCTCTCTGTGTGTGCGCATGCGTGCGATCAGTGGATGGTTTCAGGTCTTCGGTGAATTCCCTGCACACTTGTTCACTCTCACAGCTCAATTTATCAGCCGATTGAGCTCTGTCGTTTCCACCAACCTGTTCTAGGCATGGGATGATAACCTGTTTCAAGGTTTACCTCGGATTGGAAAAGTTAAGGTTTAAAAGCTGCTGAAATGTTCTGTTATGCCCTTCCTACAGTATATGTAAGATTTTTTTTAATGAATACTTTAGTTTTTTAGGGCAACAGTATCTCCAGCAGAAAAGGACCCTTCAGATCAAAAGCTACTGGTCAGGCCGTGATTCAAAACATTTGATAAACAAATCACTTTTAAACCAACATCCAGCATGCTAGAGACCCGAACAGCCCAGTGGCTTTACTTTATATTCAAAGGAAAGGTAGATCTCCAAAGATGCCTTTTCAAGGTGTGAAGAAATGTTTTGAAACTAAAGAAGACAGCAGAAGTCAATGATTTGTTTTAATTATTCAGCCTGGCATGTTTACTGTGCCAAATATCATCAATGTTTCTTAAACTAAATTATAATGTGTTCAATGGGAGGAAAAACTCATTTTTTACCCAAACACTTAAATGAACACATTGTAGAGCAGTGAACACAATACTGTACAACTATCGTGATATTTTTATCTAAGGATATCATACCATCACAATCTGATGCCTACCCTGAGCTGTTTTTCCTCAACTGCTTGACCTCATGCTTTGAACAAGCTTCTCTAGTGCTCTGCGAGACGAATGACACTTAGTAGACGATCAATGGAAGAAGCCAAACGTGATTTGAGGCGTTCGCTGAAGAGCTGCTCCTCTAATCTCAGGAGGATTTGTTGTCCCGCTTTGCTCATTTCAGCTGGGAAGCACTAAATCAGGTTTTATTGAGTGGTTTGGAGAAGAGCGTGATGCTGCTGAGTGTTCTTGATGAAGAGTCTAATACTACACTTGGTAGACGAGAAGGAAAAAACTAGAGCTGCAAGATATTTGGAATATTTGATGTTGCGATTTAATATACATTTTTTTCTAATGTTTTCTAAAAAAAAATAAAAATAAAAAATGAAGCATTACGATTTTTTTCTTCTAATTTTAGAAAAAATAGTCAAAATTCAAGATAAAATATATATGTATATTTTTTTTCTTTTTTTTTTCTGCTGTTAAAATGGTGCCCGGAAAGTTAAAGCTATAAATGCTACAATTTATTGTTCTCAAATACTTGTAACTCACTAAAAATACTTACATTTACAGACACTTACTGAGTGTTAAGATGACAGTATACACATGTACATATACAGGGCTCGAAATTAACCTTTTTTCTTGGTAGCACCGATGCTCCTAACTTTAAAAAGTTAGGCGCATCAGCCAAAATTTAGTCGCACCCACCAATTATGAGCACCGTTACTACAAGTTTTATTCAAACATATTTATTGCATTTGAAATCAACAGTAATCAAACTAACAAGCAAAAAAAAAAAATATATATATATATATATATATATATATGCAAGCTTGAGGAAAATATGTCTCAACGAAATCCCGTTATTACAAGAAAATAGATTTTATAACATAACTGAGTGACCAAAGCATACACGGAGCGCTCACCGGCCCTGCACGCACTGCTTAAATGAATCTGTTAACGTTATAACTGTGCTGTTCTCACAAGTGCTGTCTGATATTGCATTGATGCTTTTGACATACTGTACCTTATTATATGCATACGTCATGTTAATAGCAATACTTTCTTTTCATGAGTAGCGATATTAGTTTACTCAGTGCAAGCCCGTTTGCGATGCCGATGGTGTACGTGGTGTTAAATTTTACATATAGCTGTCCCTTGCACGGCGGACAGCATCTAGCGATTAAATGAAGGATTAAACAGAAGCTCTCGTGCTAGATGTGGCAAACTGTTACCTGAAAACTCCATCCCCACAGACTTTTAATAGCGGACTTGAAGCCAACGGAGTCTTTTATCCACTCTTGGAAAAGTGTAGATGGTGGACTAACATTCAGCACATGATCACAACTAAGATGTGTCATTATTTATAACTTTAGATGCCATGGTTTCTAAAACAAAATCTGCCAGTGTCATTTTCATTCTCATCTTTAGCGCTTTAGTTTTTCGCGGTAGTAGCTCTCTCTGTCATCCCAAGCAAGAAGGCGCTGGCTGAGTGATTGACAGCTGACATTAACCAATCATTCGCGTTCAGTGCTAGAGCAGTGGTGGGCCAATAAGAAGAGCGCGAAGGCGGGGCAAGCATTACGGACTTGTTACTGTAGCAAGATGACATGACAACTGTTTTAAACCATTCCTGAGCACTGCGTTTCCCGTTTCAAGTGCAGACAAAGAGCTTAGAGAGATGCATTCTGCGTGAATGTCTCCCGAATCCGCGCATGTGGTGAACATTTTGCAGTAAAAACTGGTCGCACTCAACAATTTTAAGCACTCGCAGAAATGCTCCCAAATATATTTTGAGGTCGCATAGATAAAATTTCGGGCGCATATGCGACCAAAATGGTCGCAATTTCGAGCCCTGATATATATATATATATATATATATATATATATATATATATATATATATATATATATATATATATATATAGTCAGAATAACCCCCCGCCCCATACAGTTGAAGTCAGAATTATTTGCCCCCTTGTTTTTTTCCGCCAATTTCTGTTTAAAGGCTTATTAGACTAGGTTAATTTGGTTAACTTGGCAGGTTATAATGATGGTTTGCTCTGTAAACTATCGAGAAAAAAATTTGCTTAGGGGCTAATAGTTTTGACCTTAAAATGGTTCATAAAAAATTAAAAACTGCTTTTATTCAAGCCGAAATTAAATGAAATAAGATTTTCTCCAGAAGAAAAAATATTATCAGACATACTGTGAAAATTTCCTTGCTCTGTTAAACATCAATTGGGAAATAAAAAAAAGAAAAAAAATTCAAAGGGGGCTAATAATTCTGACTTTAACTGTATGTGCTCTTTCATAGACTGTACTTGCGTTCTGGCATTATATAAAGAGTAGTAAAAAATAATCTTGTAGTAAAATGCAAAATATGACAATAATATAATTTATCACAATATATTCGGGTGCAATATATCGTACAACAAAACATGTATATCATGACAGGCATACCTGTATATTTTTCCCCCTTATTTGTAAAGGAGATTTTTATTTATTTATTTATTTATTTTGGAAAAACTTTATATTGCGATGTGTTTTATATTGCAGTATTGTGATAGTGTATAAATGCAGTTTCAACAAATCAATTCATTCAATATTGACCCTAAATGTGTACAGCTTTTGTGAAAATATGAAAAAAGAAAATTATACATTCTATCTGTTTTCTATTTTTTTTATTTATTTTGCATTTTTTTAGGAAAGTCACCACACTTTAAGATAAAAAAAAAATAAATAAATAAAGTTTTTTTTTCTGCTGCTAAAATGCCTGGGTCATTTTTGACCCACAAGTCAACTGGAAAAATTTTTTATAAATGTGCCCAATTTATGTGTATTTCTATATGTGTCCACTGGGGTTGGGTGATGCAGAGTAATTTGCCATCGTACGATGTCTAATGTGAGACATCGCGATGGACAATGGCATCGTCGTTGAAGGCGGCGAGGAATTAATTCATAACAATATAATTATTTATAGCCTACAGTCTCAAATACCTGACCCGCATGGGCTTTGTTTTACTATATTTGCGGGTTGCTGCTGTGATGGGGACGGGGTCGAAGATTGCGATGCTGGCTCAGTGTCAGGAAGTCTCTTTCTTTCTTTCTTTCTTTCTTTCTTTCTTTCTTTCTTTCTTTCTTTCTTTCTTTCTTTCTTTCTTTCTTTCTTTCTTTCTTTCTTTCTTTCTTTCTTTCTTTCTTTCTTTCTTTCTTTCTTTCCTTCCTTCCTTCCTTCCTTCAATCATATATACATTTTAAATTCAATTAGTTTTTTATGTATACAGCAGCCTTTACTGTCGTATAGTTTTTAAATAAATGCAGTTTATAATCTCTGTTTAATAAAATAGGCCTGATGTTCTGGACTGATCTCTTTTTGTGTTGTTGTGCAGGTTCTGTATCATCTGTTCGAGGAGTACTCCAGTGTGGGAACCATCACCATCACGGACGTGTTTCTGGGAATTGTGTGTTTTCTGGTGGTGTCGTTGGGTGGAATCGTGGTCGGCGCCATCTATGGCATCCTGGCGGCCTTTACATCACGCTTCACCTCACACACACGCGTCATCGAGCCGCTGTTCGTCTTCGTCTACAGCTACATGGCTTATCTGTCCGCTGAGGTGTTTCATCTGTCTGGCATCATGGCGTAAGTCAACACTTCAATTCAGTTTCACAATTTCATTCAATAACAGGGTTCATACTGTCATGGAAATCCTGGTAAAGTCATGGAATTTTTGACATTGCACTTTCCAGGCCTGGAAGGGTTTTGGAAAAACAGAAAAACCCACAAAGTTTTGGAAAAGTCATAGAAAACAGATATCTGTATACTTGAATATAGGTATTTTACTTCCTTTCTGTCCTTGTTCAATCACATACTCTCATTATTAGTGCGGTGTAAGCATTATCTAAATCCATTATACGTAGATATAAATATAAATTGAAAATAAATAGATTGCTGCGTGTTCACGATATGCTGTAATAAAGTTGAACATGCATTGTTTTTCTTTTACTACACGTATGTAGACATTGCATGAAACATTAAGTCTTGGAAAAGTCATAGAAAATGTCACGGAATTTTTGTAGTAAAAATGTGTATGAACCCTGTAATAAGTTGATGAGATTATATTGTCAATGTTTTTTATTTTTTTATGAATTATCATTTTAAAAATTAATTTAAAAAATTTATATTTCATAGAATTAAATTGTCAATGTCCAATTTTTTATGTATATATAAAAAAAATTCACTTAAATTTAATTTAAAAATTAAAATAAATCCAGACGACTGAGAGAAGACATTTTCCATAGGCTTTTACTCCTAAAACAATATATATATATATATGTGTGTGTGTGTGTGTGTGTGTGTGTGTGTGTGTGTGTGTGTGTGTGTGTGTGTGTGTGTGTGTGTGTGTGTGTGTGTGTGTGTGTGTGTGTATACACACACACACACACATATATATATATATATATATATATATACACACACATATATATATATATATATATATATATATATACATACATACATACATACATACATACATACATACATACATACATACATACATACATATATATATATATATATATATATATATATATATATATATATATATATATATATATATATATATATATATATATATATATATATACACACACACAGTTGAAGTCAGAATTATTAGCCCCTTTTTTTTTTCCCAAATTTCTTTTTAACCCTTTGATTCACTACATGAGTCTAAAGTGACTCGTCTAAGTTTATTTTTTCTATATCTATTTTATAGCTTGTGCATCAAAGGGTTAATGGAGAGAAGATTTTTTCAACACATTTCTAAACATAATCTTTTAATTACTCATCTCTAATAACTGATTTAACAAAACAATTTAATTTGAAACCCCTAATATATTTTTAAAATGTATTTATATTTTTCCTTTTTTTATTTGATTTTTATTTTATTATTTAGTTTTAATTTTTATTTGCTTGTGTTTTTATTTTATTTATTTATTTAGTTTTTTATTTGCTTGTGTATTTATTTTATTTATTTATTTAATTTTTATTTTTATTTGCTTGTGTATTTATTTAATTATTTAATAAAAAATTTTATTAGCTTGAATATTTATTTATTTTTAATTTTTATTTGATTGTGTATTCATTCATTTTTATTCATTTTATGTATGTTTTTAAAACTAAAATTCAGGTAAAATGTACGATAAAGGCTTATTTATGCTTCTGCGTCAAATGTATACGTATGCTTCAGCGCAGCCTTCAGGCTGTCGCAGACCAATCGCCGTGGCTCACGCCGACGCTGATGCATTCCTTCCATAAACATGTAACTACACATTGTAACAACGCGTATCACAAGCTCTGTGATTGGTCGACTTGGTGTCAGTGTTGCATGGTGCATGAGTGGTGAGTGTCCAGTCCAGTGAAGGAGCTCCATATAAGAGTTTTTTGGTTTGTGTTTACCTTATGGTTTATGTTGTTACATGTCCGCCGGTTCTTGTCTCTGAATGAGCGAGTTTTAGCTACTTTAACATTTAACGTAGCATTCGGAATAAACAAAACACCCACGAAGAAATTCAACACAGAGGAACATAAAAGCCTACTGCCAGCTAGTGTTACAAAGGTGTTACTGCAGAGCAACACAAACAGCATGCAGAAGTATAAATGCACTACTACGCGCAAGGCAGGCGTCGTGGGTATTGCTTATCACTCGACGCAGAAGTATAAATCAGCCTCTAGTCCTTATATACTACAGTACTTAAACACATTTTTCTAATAAATTTATTTGCAAACAACATGCATGAATACATTATGCAAAAAAAAGATAATTATTTAAAACACAATAGATGCTCTCTATTTTTAACATAAGTAATAGGAGCCCTTTTTGCTATGAAAAGTTTTGCAGAAGACTCTCCAATATTCCACAAAAGCTTTCATCCTGTGTCTCTCTCTGAAATATGAGATCAATAAACAGGCCCAGATGAAACAGGTCAGGGCCGGTATTTCTCACATCTGAAAGCATCCAGTGATTTAATAGCTTGTCACTGACACTTGATCTACTGTCTAAAGTTTTCTGGATTCTCTGCGTCTTTGCGGCAGTAAGTAAACGTGTGTCAGAACTAGGGTTGTAACGGTATGAATTTTTACGGTATGATAATCGTCTAAAACAATACCACGGTTTGACGGTTTCGCGGTATATGGTATGTTACAATTGTTACAAAATAATAGGACAGTGAAGCAAATTTGACTTTTTCCAAATAATATATTTTCAGTTACTATAAACAACACCACTTACAATGAACAAATAAAAAAATAAGAAAATAATAAATAATGTGTCAAAGTCCAAATAAACATGGTGCAAATCCTCAGTAAAAAATAGATATAAATATTTACTATACTATAAATAGTTACATAACGAAACTAGATTCAATATGGAACATCCTTAGGTTTTATGTGCCAGCATGGATATGGTTGTCTGTGGATATGGATTTGGATATGGTTGTCTGCAATGCAGACAAACAGCTGCACCTTCATTTGCGTCTTTTGAAAACAGCAAGAGCAGCAGTTCGTCTTTGCTGTGTCACTGTTTTATGTTTCTGTGCTGCTGTGCATGCAAAAGTACTTAGTATGAGAATTATTTCATGCAAAACTTTTTTTTGCGTTTTATTTAGCCGCGCATAAATGTATGCCTATCTCTCATTCCGTGTTGTTCAAAACGCTCGTTTTTGGTCCACAAACAAAAGCGAAACCTATGCTTATTGGTTGTGATATAGCGAGTTTGAACCAATCTGGGCATGGAGGAGGGACAATGCATCAATGTATCGTGTCTGGTTTGTCCGGAGACACAGTGACGAGCGTTTCTTTGTCAAATCAGCGTTGTCAAATTTTGATGACGTAACCGCACTGATTCCGGAGCCTCCGGAACCGCGAATGTTATGTGATAAAGCACTGGAAAGCTGAGATTCTCTTCTTTTGAAGTCAGTTGAAATAATCAACTCTGAGCGGAAAAAAACGCGTTACGTCACTTGCGTCTGTTTTATTCTTCAATCACATGAAAGCAGAGGCTGGATTTCCATTGAGGTGCCTGCAGCGTTTATGTTGTCAAGACAACAAGGGAGACTTTTGAAGATGGAGGAGAGACTAGTGGTTGCTCTTCTAAGTTATCCAGAGCTGTATGGCTTCAAAAATCTTGAATATCACAACATTGTTACTTATTAAAATTGTATTAATATCAACAGCAATACTCTCAAACAAATACACAGCTGATTCAGTCGTTGTCTAGCTACATAAAAAAGCAAACTGCGCTCCTTTTTGTCTCGTAAACAAAAAGGCAGTAATGTGCGCCACACGTTTTTGGAACGCAAATGTGCGTACGGTGTGATCGGCCCCTTAAACAGTGCTGATTTGAAATTTTGTTCACGTGCTCAACAGAAATGACTGTGATTGGCCGTGAAGGTCATCAGTTCATCACACTTCACCGGTGTTTACCGAGCACAAACACAGACGAGCGATCCGCTGATAAATCGACTGATCTTCACGGCTCTAATGTCTGTGTATCTGTTTGCACTCGGTGAAGAGCGGTGAGCTGATGACCGTCACGGCCAATCACAGTCATTTCTGTTGAGCACTGGTGAATACTATGGCTAATCAGCGACGTTTATGAGCGCGCTCAGCGGCGCTTAAATGTTAGCGGGAATTAGACGTTTTTAAAACGTCAACACTATTGACGACAACACTATCACAGACAACACGAGGGTGTGCTACAGAGGACTGGATTGTTTTATCGCTCACCAGGTTACATAGACTGAAGCAGGGAAGCGTCCCCACAATGTTTACCTGCTGCCATGAACTGAAACCTAGGAGGACACTTGCACATATCACTCTGAAAGAGATTGCGATGTTGTTTGATGCCTAATATGCTTTTAGTTGTTTAAATTAAATTGAACTGAATGATATTAAAGTGATGTTTACATCATATCTGAATTTTTAAATCGTGGCAACAGCTGGAGGTTTTTCAGTACACAGCATGTTGCTGCAATGTTTACAATGCTGATCCTATACTTTCAGGCTTTTTTCCACCGCAGGCTCACTTTCATGTTTTAAAATCCCGGCCGCGTGAAATAAGTGTATGACTAAATAAAAGCAACTGCATTTATTTGAAATATAAATTTTTTTTGTAAAATTGTTTGTCTTTAATGTTGCTTTAATTCAATTTGGGAGACAAGGAACTATTTTCATTGTATTTTATTCATGCTCTTTATTACTGGCGTTTTATTAAGGTAAAAAAAACTGACACAAGCAGCACATTATTGCTGTTTATGGGCTGTGTGAAATCATTATTATGCAAAACTGAACTCCTACACTAAAGAAACGCCTCGCTGCCGTCACAGGAAGTTTTGTCACAGAGGTTTGTCCTTTAAAAGAGGAACAAATGACCGAAAGTTTGCGTTCTCAACCCTGATTATATGTGCTGTTTAACTGTGAAATAGTGAGTTACAGATAAAGATAATTAGACAATCAACCACACCCCTATAATACTGTGTAATTGATTCATTTCCATATAAACAGTCATTTGAGGTAATTGTACATTGTCGTGATCACGCCTGTTCCTTTGAGATTTGACTGGAGGTGGAAATAGTTTATCACACATTGTGCTAAATGAGGGTAATTGAGATGTTCACTTTCAAGGGCTTATGTGATTGTATTCTAATTAAGTATTGAAAGTGATGCACATTCAGGATCATCACTGTTATGACTAAAATCTGTTAATATTGCGCTGTTATTAAAATATTGTATAAATGTTATTTAATACTGTGAGAATTATGATTCTAAGAAAAAAAGGACTATATATATATATATATATATATATATATATATATATATATATATATATATATATAAGGCTTACAGTATTTCCATGTAAATAGCTTGCTTTGATAATGTTTTAAATGACAATGTTCGTATGTTTATAAATTTATTTAGGCACATTTGTACTATTATTATACTATTTTGTTATTTTTTATTATTATTCTTTAAAGAATATAATTTAGCCAATTTTATTTCCATAATAGATAAGGTTTGTAACAATATTTTAATGTTCATTTGTAAATTAATGGTAATCTTTCCATTTATTAACTTAATAATTAGCTTGTTTAGCGATGGTTTAATTGATGTTAATAAGCCATTTTTAAATTAGTATTGTAAATTACTATAAAACTGTTTCTGCCTCCATGTTTCCCAATTTATAGTCTACAAGTTGTGCATACTTTTACAAAGTTAATTTATTGATATTTTAACAAAAAAATAATGGTTTAATTGTGTACGTCTGGAAATTCACTCTTACGTTGTCGTTTTTGATGATGTTTATTAAATTTACATTTAAAAATTTATTTAACTTGACACAATTGTAATATTTGCTTTTATTCTAATTATTAAAAAAATGTAATGTTTCATTCTAAAATTTTGAATAGTTAAACTTTCAAAGATAAAGGTATTCTTCATAACAGGCATACAGTAAACAATTTTATAAAAATATTATAATTAAACATAATTAATGATTTAAAGAGTTTCCTTAAACCTAGCTATCACTTAATATTTTGTGACGTCTAACAAACATTTTATGCATTCTTTTAGGATTCTACCTTTCTGCCACTGCAAAAACGTCTTGCTGCTTTAATTTATTTCTTTTTTTTTAATTAAATGAACTTTTCAAGTCATCTCAACTTACATCAATCAACCTGACTAAAATATTAATTTACACTTTATATAACTTTACAAAAACAATTACTGTTTTTGCAAACAAACTTTACAAACAGATTTGGAGAAACTAAATTATCAAAACAGAAACTAAACAAAATTTATTAAAATCAGTTAAAACAACATAACATTTGTTGTCTTGCCTTTGTCATTAAGTTTTTATTCCGCATGTTTGGATATGTCCAATAAAGTCAGATATTATTATCATTATTATTATTAATAATATTAATATTATTATGTTATTAATATATAATAATAATAATAATAATAATAATAATAATAATAATAATAATAATAATTATTATTATTATTATTATTATTATTATTTGATTATTATTGTTATTATTATTATTACTATTATTATATTATTATTTCTATTATGATTTCTATTATTATTATATTATTATTATTATTATTATTTATTATTTTTTTTTACATATATAAAGCTCTATAGAAAGACGACACTTGACAATTTTCATTTGGAATGCATTTCATTTACTTTTGATGTTAAAATCCACATATATAATATTGTCATGTCAATAAGTATGGAGCCAGATCAGCCTCAAAATTATTGCATGTACAAACTTTTATTAAATTCGTAAACACATGAAACACAATTTGTGAATTCTCAAGTAAAAATGCTAAATATTTCCCCAAATGAAAAGAATTTGTCTATTTATTCAATTCAATTCAATTCAGCTTTATTTGTATAGCGCTTGTAAAATGTAGATTGTGTCAAAGCAGCTTCACATAAATGGTCATAGTAACTGGAACAGTGTAGTTCAGTTTTTTAGTGTTTAAGTTCAGTTCAGTTCAGTTTAGTTCAGTTCAGTGTGATTTAATCATTAGAGAGTTCAAACACTGAAAACACAATTATCAATTGTGTTTTAAATTTCTGAGTTGTATTTGTGCATTTATGAATTGTGTTTTGAGGTTACAAGTTGGATTGTGAATCAAATATGAAATATGAATTGTGCTGTGCTTGTAAGATTTTTCTTTCTAAATGTATTATATTAAAGGCTGATCTGGCTCCTAAAATAACCATTACATCTTCTGTCTCCAGGTTAATCGCATGTGGTGCCGTCATGAGACCCTACGTGGAAGCCAACATTTCCCATAAATCTCACACAACCACTAAGTATTTCCTGAAGATGTGGAGCAGCGTGAGCGACACACTTATCTTCATTTTTTTGGGAGTGTCGACGGTGGCCGGACCGCACCAGTGGAACTGGACCTTCGTCATTGTCACTTTAATCCTCTGCCTGGTAGCGAGAGTTCTGGGTAAGGAAAAAGATGCATTTACCGTTAAAGTCAGAGTTATTCGCCTTCCTGTGAATTTTCTTTTTTTTTTTTGTTTGTTTCTTTTTC